>NW_027514294.1:0-300000 GCF_048772815.1 Callospermophilus lateralis
TCCCTCAGTTTCTTTGTGTAACCTCACCCCCTATGAAATTCTCTATGATGCCCATCATCCAGTAAGGGACCTAATCCCCAACTCTAAGGCCTAACAATCCCTTCCACACCCCTTGCTTGACAGACTTAAAGCCATTGAAAGAACTCAGTGATAACAGTGGAAACAGCTGGCCACTGCCTACCAACCTGGGGACGAGGGGTTTCCACATCAATATCAAGTAAGAGACTTCGTCTACATAAGACAACATCAGGTGTCATTCCTAGAACCCCGCTGGAAAGGAACATACCAGGTGCTACTTATAACACCTACAGCGGTAAAAGTAGACAGAATCACTTTTTGGATCCATGCCTCTCATCTAAAGCCTTCGCTGTGTCCAGACTCTGGTTGGAAACTGGAAAAGACTGGTAACCATTTCAAATTTCGTATTCGCTCTGTGGACAAGACTGTAGACTCTCAACTTGGCCACCAGTACTCCTAACCCTCATCAGCCTGTTCAGCAGTGAAGGCTGATCTCAAATCCTACTAGACAAGAAGTATGGTATATCTCGCATACAGCCCCCTTAGGGACCTGGTGGCTATCTCTCCACCCAGACATTTTTCAGCTTGGTATACGTCTTTCCTATTGAGATAACCCTGATGAAGAGGATCCCACTAAAGTTTCATTAAATCCCTTCCGTTCCATAGATAATTGAAACAAACATTATGGATGCACAGAAACGCGAGCCAGATTCAGGTTGGCTAGCCTAGATTACGATGTATGCCCGGCGGACTATCAAAGCCACAAACAGCCATGGCTGTGTGGGGGAAAAGCCAACTTCTTGTGTAACTCATGGGGATGTGAGCATACCGGGGCTGCCTGGTGGAACCCAAACTCCTCATAACATTCAGTACACAGCATTGGCCATATTACCAATTAGACAACCAAAAGCTATGGCCCCCAGAGGGTTCTCTAGATCCTCAAATTCTGCGTGACATTTTTAACTTCGGCAAGTGCTCAAAAGGGGAAAATTCCCCTATGCGGAATCCTTTTCCCTCCTTCACTCACATCCTGTACTATGCTTCTCCAATAGTTCCTCACCCTCAGTCTTCTGCTCTAGAGTCTCTGCTGTCACTCCCACCTCAGCAACGTGATTTCTCACCTCCAATTACTAGATCAAAAACCCAAACCTCCGCCAGTTCTCAGACCATTGCCCCCTTGCTGAGGTAGCAGGTACCGAGGTACCCCTCCACTCACTCACTCCTCTCTTTTTCTGTCTGTGCCTGCACTAGGTTCCACCAAGTCCTCTAAGAAGCTAAACCAAAGCTCAAACCAGCTGAGAAGAGCCCTCAGACCCCTCTCCAAGATGTAATAAAAATGGCCTTTAAAGTTGCTTTGTCATCACTGAAAACAGGTTTCTAAAAATTTAAAGTCCCTCAGGGGTTTTTGGAATACTCACTCCCATCTTCACCTCTGCTCTACCTGTTCTACTGCTCAAGTTTTGTTCTAGGAAAATCCCAAACCCCTTTTCCATTATTCTTTTACATCTCATCTTCCTCATTCTCAGATCCACGGAGCTGCTCTCAGCCTCACCTTCCCAGTCTTCCCCCTCTGTACCAGGTCCATAGATATGTCTTAAATAACCTTCTCCAGAAGTCTTCACCGAGGCTTACATTAGGTCTTTCAGCAAAAGAGTCCCTCTGAAAGAGTTCAATGTAGATAAACTTCCACTTTTCGTGTTGCCCTGTTCTACTTGGCCACTGGCTGGAAAAATCACCACCCCTAAGCTTGACACCGCCTTACTAGGTTTTCACAAAATATGTGAACAATGCCTCTGGCCTTGAGCTGGGGCTTCACAGAGATGACTACATTTCTAAGATAAAAAAGTTACCAACTGGGCTTCATGGTGACAGCTGGCAGGGAGAAAAAAAAGAGACAAAAAAGCTCTCCCTTTCCAAGGTGTCCTTGAAAAGTTAACTTGCCCAGAACAGAGGAACAAAAACAGAAACAAAAACTGATTTTTGTGAATTTCTACAGACTGTGAACTTCTGATCCACTTCCCTTACACGTTGGGTACAAATTCTAAAACTACCAAAACTTGGGGTTCAGGGGATTAATTGATTACAACAGAAGCAATGCCCTCTAAATCCGGATGCAACCAAATAAGGCTGTTTTCCTGTGTTTGGTGCTATCTTAGGTCCCTTTCCTTGTCCATCCCTACAACAGTATAATTCTATACACTTTAACATTATTTATGTTTTCATAAAATGGTCAATATATGTGATTAATTATGTAATGATGCAGATGTTTTCCAGAGTTCTCTATCATGACGTAGGTTCATTTAAAGATCAAATAGGGGGGCATACAACCCGGTTCCAGCGGGAACCTGTATCCCTCACTTTAGCCATCCTATTAGAAATAATAGTTGCTTAAGGGTAGGGCTAGTCCATGAGACACAACAAAGACACAATTAGAAGCAGAAATAGGCCAAACCTTAAAGACATTAAAAACCGACATCACAGCTTTACAGGAATTTTAACCTCTCTCTTTCTGAAGTTGTTTTACAAAGCAGGCGAGTGTTGGACCTCCTCTTCATTAGAGAAAGGTGCCTTTTTGCTTGCATTGAGGGAAGAATGTTGTTTTTGTGCCGACAATACTGGAGTTGTAAAAGAATCTATGAATAAATTAAGAAAACGACTTGAAGAGCGTCAAAGAGAGACAGAGGCCCCAAAAGGGAGGTTTGAGTCTTGGTTCACATAGTGACCTGATTAACTGCGCTTTTATCTGTCATGGCCGGTCCATTAAAATTCCTCATATTATTGCTAACTGTAGGACCCTGTTTGCTCAACCGTGTAGTTTTCTTTCTAAACCAAATCGAACCTGTTATTAATCCTAACCATACACTGTTCTCTCAATCTAATTTTACAGAAGAGCAGGGACAGAATTGGTATTAAAATACAGGAAAATAGAGGATCTTCCACCTGCTGAAAACCTCAAAGGTCCACGTAGAAATGATCCCTGGAGAAGATGTAGGCAAGTATGAAGGACCTGAGAGAGCAAAAGTCTTCCATGGCAAACAACCTGCTCAGGATGAAGGGATGTGTCTGAATCAGCCATTCTCTTCTTAATGTAGAGAAGATGGTCCAAAGTAGGCATGTGTTGAGAGCTGCTCCTGCATGCCTATGGTTGACATACCTCTCTGACCTGTGAAAGTGTCACAGGAAGTAAGAGCAGCCTCCCTCTCATGGAAACCTTGGAAGCAACTGTTAGGACAAAGTTGTTGCCAAGGCAGTGACCTCATTCAGTTCCAAAATTAAGTGACTTCACATAACTTCCTTGGTGATGGAACTCTCTGAACTTGGAATCCAGGAAGCCAGGCACCCAGAGCCAGTCCCAGTCCCAGTCCCAGTGGTCAAACTTATTTTGATTTACCAAGGACAGACTCAGTCTTTTTTGGGACCTACTGATGTAAGGATGGCCAAATGCAAGGAAAGCTATGAAGAGGGGCCTTTCCTGAGAAAGCAGGCAGTGGCTCACCGCTGGCTCCTGACAACTTCACAGAGTTGGCCAAAAAGACCAGATTTGAGACAGAACAGGCTATTTCCAGGGAACCTAGTAAGGCCCACCAGTCAGAGGACACTCCGGATAGTCACAGACCTACTTGGGGAAAGGAGGTGCCTTTGTTGTGTGGGTGTGGGTTTGTGGTTTTGTCTCATGTTCTGAGAATAGGTATGAAAGGCAGTTTGTTTTGTTTGGAGTGAACTGTTTCTTGTAAGTCGTTTGCCAAGGCAAGAATTTCTATGTCTGTGTATCCCACTGTGTCCGTGGTTGTAGACATTAGAAAAGAGAATGCATCAATGAATATGTCCTGTCTAGTAGAAAGCTTCACAGCATTCATCCTGCCCTATTTATGAATGGACTGCAGCTTGCCTTATTGATGTGCAACACCTGCTATCTTCCTTAGTTCCTGTTTTATTCCTGAATTCTAGCCACTCTCCAGAATAGGTTCATGGTTTTCTGTTTAAGATATGTACAACCTCGAAGCTCTGTGACATGACCATGTACTGAAGGGAATGGTGAGCATCTCAGAAAACTCAGATATCAGTGTGACCAGGAAAGTCTCAGTGTAGAAACCCTGCTTGGGGCCTTTTGTTTACCTATTCTTCTGTTGCCCTGAATGTCAGGAAGGTCTTTTCCTCAGTCCACCACTTTTTGAAGCCTGAAGAAAACAGTTTTCAAATGGAAATGAATGGGCATTACCTGTGGCTCTTTGCTTAATTGCTTTGGAAAGGATGTGTCTGAATCAGCCTATTTACCCTGTGTGAGGCTGTGACTTAGATTCTCAGCTCCTGATGGATCTAAAAAAGATCCCATGTTTACATCCAAAAACAAAATGGCCAAAAGAGCAGTCCTTGTGGATGAAGTCTCTCGCCTTCCTCTGTAACTTTCCTGACCTCCATCAAGTCAGATTAGGGATCCTTTGGGTCAAATGAGTTCTTCAAAGCCCTGCAGAGGCTAGCCCATATTTGCTTGGGTTTTCTCAAGACTCCAATTCACATAAAGAATCCAAACCCCACAGTCATTTGGCCTCAAATTGAAGAAGCGGAGCAGTATTAACGGGAGGCCTACTTAATCTCTCCTGGTTCACAAGAAGGGTGTCCAGGCCACCCTGAATTTAGGCAAATTAGGTCCAAGAGAGCTTATTTTGGAGACGGTCTTGGGATGTGCCCCTCATGGAAAACTCCAGCCATAGGTTATTGTGAGTGTCTCTATGGAAGAAGATGAGCGCCACGTTGGAGTGTTTTGGTTTAAATTGTGGTCATTTGGGTGGCGGTTGGAAGAGATGACTTGGTCCACATGTTCTTGAACTCTGGTGTGACTCCCTTAGAGTCTGAGTTCTGGAACTGACCTCAGAGAAGTATTGCCATAAATAGTGTTGAGATTTTAGGAAGCCAGGCATGAGCGTTGCCCTTGGAAACTGAGTTCTAGGCCCAGGGTGGCTTTCCACAGAGCACTGAGCCTCTCAGCCAGGATACCACAAATTTTATTCTGAAAGACTTGGCACCCATAGTTGAGAGTCAAAACTCATATGGACCACACATTGTAGACCTAAATGGGCATAACATCATATGATCTTTTGGCCACTCTTTGGGAAGCCTTACCTGTGAGTGTTCTCCAGAGATTTCATTGAAATGAGCTTCCTAACCATTTAATGGTTCCTGAAAGAATTGAAACTCACAGTGCCTCCAAATTCATCCTTGAAAAATGGCTAGATAAATACCATGAAATTTTTGAATTTCCCATCACCAGGTGGCACTGGAAAACCTTTTGATGTCCTGTTGCTGATCATGAATATACCAGACAGTGCCTTGATTGAATGGGTTTCATGTAAATGGTGTAGAACAGAGATGCCAGTAAGTTGGACTCTGTTGAGTAGTAGGTTAGAGCAGTGGTGGGCAGGTATGTGATAAAACATCTGTGGTGGGGCCATGTGTATCTTCCATTGGCTTCAAATGCCTTGTGACTGACATGGTGCAGCCAGCAGAACCTTCCATGTAAAGGCAAGTTGTTATTTGGAGAGGTTTCAGGACATTGTTCAGAATCAGGGTGCTATGTTCAAGGGGGCAAGATATGTAGGATAGGATCCTAGTTCTTGGATCCTCCTGCAAAACCTGACCCACCATACATGACAGAACTTCCTCTTGCACTGTGACCCAGTTGAACTCTTTGTATTTCGTGAAGCAAATACCAAACACCCAGTGCAGCAGGAAGAAACACCACGAAAATGGAAGATGACCATATGGCTTCACAGTGCACACTGCCACACATTTATCCCCCAGTGGCCACAGTTTACCTAAAAAGAGAATTCAGCACTGCTGCCTCATGTACATTGGGAAATAAGAAACCATGTCCTCCAGGTCTCATAGATCCAGACCAAGCTTTTATGGTCTCCCTAGAAAGGAAGCTAAAGCTCCTGACAACAACATATTTTTCAAGTGCCCAAACTCACAGGCAGTTTCTCTAGAAATCTCTAGGCCAGCAGACCTCCATGTTTGTGGAGTTTTTACCCTGTCCCATACTTTTGGAAACTACTCTACCACTTCAAAGGTTGTGAGCTCCTGAGCATATTCCATTTAACATATTTATTCACAGATTTTCTAAATCTTCTCCTCTAATTGTGTCTTACTTGGGGTGAAGGAATTGTCAAGGCATTGTTCTGGATGAGAGTGGGAATAATTTTGTGTAGCACATATTTACATACACATTGGATTCATTGTTCAATTTTCCATTCGAAATGCTGAATCTTTGACACTAACCCATACCCTACTAGACTCTGACTACTAATTCTAATATGATGGAGAAAAGTAACCCAAACAGAATAGAAATACTAGCACTTCAGAGGAGGCATGGTGGATAGTTGGTTTGCCTTTTGCATGATATAGGGTAGGAGTTATAAATCTTGTCAATTTTTTGTTGAAATAGTTCTGCATGTGTTTTTAAAGTTAACACATATGTGAATTCCTGTCTCCATTTTTCTGTAGCCTATTCAGCACATGTATTTTTATATGCACATATAGAATCCTACCTGGTATCACACGTATATTCTTGAGAGGTGGCTAACTTGGCAGATACAAAGTGTGAGAAGAGATCACTCCTCATTAATGCTTTTGGAACTGAAAATTCAGACTATGAGTGAGCTTCTTAGTTGAAAAACATTATACATAAATCCATGTTCAGTAAAATTAATATTTTGGATCTGTGGATGATATATATTTCACAATGAATTTTAATTGGCATATATATTGCTACTATTTAATGTCTCTGTGTGTGTTTTGTGTGTGTGTGTGTGTGTATATATATATATATATATATATATATATATATATATATACTCTCTAGATTTTTCAAAATATAAAATATATGTGTCCTATTATACACTCCCTAAATTCATTCTTGTTCATGTATGTGGTTTTATATTAAACTTTTCATAAGATTATTTTAAAAATATTCATCCACCTGAAATACATATTTGTTTTCTAGTACTAAAAAGTTACTTCAGTGAATGGTGCAAACAAATCCTTATATTTTTACAGTAGCTGACCCACTTTAACATCAATGCAAGTAGATTCCTATGGAACATGATGTGTATTTTGACGTTCATTTTTATTAAACACTGGTACATTACTATTTCTGCAGTTTTTATACATTATAGAATATACATTTCATCCACAAGTTCACAAATTTAAAGAAATTTGTAACATATTCAATCACTTCCTGCTTCAGAACATATGTATTCCTCCTTGTTTTTGAGTGATCATTTCATGAGATTTCTTTCCAAATACATTATTTTCGATTTCCATAATCAAATTTGAAGCAAAATTCACACACTCTTGGTGATAAACCACAACCGAAATATTACCATTAGATGTATTACTGGTTGGAATGAATGTATGTATATCAATATATGATTCCTGTGTATTTTCAGATATCAATTCAATCCATTATTTAAAGTTGGAACAAGTTATATTATTTATTCGCAGTATGGTCTATTCATGCATTATCTCTATATTCATACATACATGGTACACCTATATGTACCCCCAATACTAATTTATACCCCTTCAAAATATTGCTCTAAGAAATGGTGCAAGAAATACTCATGTCACCTGATCTACATATACCTTTTATCACAGTAATATTCTGGCCACAAAATGCAAAGTCACACTTACGATTGTACCAAAGCCTAAATGGAATGTGAGTATGGATTATGAAAATAACCCATGTCCAGGTTGCCTAATGCTCTCAAATGTCAATCCTATTGGTGACTACATATTTGTTACTTCCTAAGATTATATATTCAATCTCAAGCCTGTTGAAAATGTCTTTTGCTATCATTCACTTTATACTTTGCCTGATTTCCTAATGTCTCTATTGATATCTGCTTTCCTACATATTTTCCCCAGTTCATTACTGTGACTGACTCTTCACATATGCTGACATTTACATTTTCTGTCTACCTGAAAACCTATTGCTAAAGAACTATTTGTCCAAATGCTATACTCACACTTTTTTATAATCCTACCAACTATCTTCCTAATCCTACCGACTCTCCCTCTTTGAATGGTTTACATTCAACATTCAATCATCCAAGGTATCAGATCTTATGCCATTGTGTATAGATTTATCTGAGACATCTGTGCAGAACATAATTAAAAGCTAAGTATTTCAATCAAGGACCCAATGCCCTTCTGGGCTTCAAATGTTACCGAGATTTCTGTTTTCATTCATATATTTCACCTATATAATCTTATAAATATTGCAGGTTCCCAATACCATTATTCATCCAGCAGAATGATCCTAACCCAAATCAAACATGTTATTAACTGTAACCATACACTGTTCCCTCAATCTAACTTTACAGAAGAGCAGGGACAGAGTTGGTCTTACAATACAGGAATGTAGGAGATCTTCAACTTCCGGCGAACTTCAAAGGTCCATGCAGAAATGATCCCTAAAGAAGATGTAGGCAGCTATGATGGACCTGAGAGTGCGAAAGTCATCTTTCATGACAAAAAAAAAAAAACAGGTCAGGATGAAGGGGAGTGTCTGAAGCAGTCTCTCTCTTCTTAATGTAGAGAAGATGGACCAAACCAGGCTTGTGTGGAGAGCTGTTCCCGGGTGCCTATGGTTGATATTCCATTCTAACTTGTGAAAGTGTCATAGGAAGTAGGGGCAGGATCCATCTCATGGACCCTTGGAAGCAACTGTTAGGACAAACTGGTTGCCAAGGCAGTGACCTCATTCAGTTCTAGACGAAGTCACCCATGTCACATTCTTGTTGATGGAACACTCTGAACTTGAAATCCAGGAAGCCAGGCACCCTGAGGCAGTCCCAGTCTAAGTCCCAGTGGTCTCAAATTTTTGGATTTAAGAAGGATAGAGTAAGTCTTTCTTGGCAACTACAAAATTGAAGATGGACAAATGCCAGGAAAGCTCTGAAGAGGGGCTTTACCTGAGAAAACAGGCAGTGGCTCACCGCTGGCTCCTGATAACTTCACAGTTTTGGCCAAGAAGACCAGATCTGACATAGGACAGCCCATTTCGGGGAAACATAGTATGGCCCACCAGTCAGAGGATGCTCCGGATAGTCACAGACCTATTTGGGGAAAGAAGGTGCCTTTGTGTGTGTGTGTGTGTGTGTGTGTGTGTGTGTGTGTTTGTGTGTTTGTGATTTTGTCTCAAGTTTTGAGAATATGTAGGAAAGTCGGTTTGTTTGGTTTGGAGTGGACTGTTTCTAGTAAGTCCTTTGAGAAGGTGAGTGTTTCTATGTCTGGGTATCCCACTGTATTTGTGGTTGTAGACAATAGAAAAGAGAATGCATCAATAGATGTGTCCTGTCTAGTAGAATTCTTCGCAGAATTCATCCTGTCCAATTTATGAATGGACTGCAGGTTTCCTTATGGATGGGCAACACCTATTACCTTCCTACATTCCTGATATCTTCCTGAATCTGGTCACTCTCCCATAGGCTCATGGTTTTGTGTTCAAGATATGTATCTCCTCCACAATCTGGGACATGGCCATGTACTGGATAGCTGAAGAGAATGGTGAATATCTCAGAAAACTCAGATATCAGTGTGACCAGGAAAGTCTCAGTGGAGAAAATCTGCTTTGGTATTTTGCTTACCTATTGTTCTGTTGCCCTGAATGAAAGGAAGGACTTTGCCTAAGGCCACACATTTCCAAAGCCTGAAAAAAACAGTTTTCAAATGGAAATAAATGGGCATCACCTGTGGCTCCTGGCTTAATTGCTTTGCAAAGGGATATGTCTGAATCAGCTTCTTAGTGCAGTGTGAGATTATCGCTTAGATTCTCAGCACCTGATGGATCTAAAGAAAGATCCCATGTGTGCATCCAAATCCAAAATGGCCAAAAGAGAAGTCATTGTGATGAAGTCTCTTGCCTTCCTCTGTAAGGTTCCTGATCTCCATCAAGTGATAACAGGGATCTTTGGGTCAACTGAGTTCTTCAAGCCCTGCAGAGGCTAGACCATAGGTGCTTGGGTTTTCTCATGACTGTAAATCACATAAAGAAACTATACCCGACAGTCTGTATGCCTCAAATTGGAAAAGCAGAACAGTATTAATGGCAGACCTCTTTGATCAGTCCTGGTTCACAGGAACGTTGTCCAGGAAACACTGACTTTAGACAAATGAAGGGCAAGGGAGCTTATTTTGACTTTGTCTTGGGCTGTGTGCCTCATAAAAACTTCCAGCCAAGGTTATGATGAGTGTCTATATGGAAGAAAATGAGGGCCGTGTGGGAGTGTTTTGGTTTTAATTCTGGTCATTGGTGTGGCGGTTGGAAGAGATGACTGGGTCAACTGGGCTTGAACTCTGGTGTGTTTCCACTTAGAGACTGAGATCTGAAACTGATCTCAGAGAAGAATTGCCATGAATTGTGTTGGGATTTTAGGAGGCCACGCATGAGAGTCGCCCTTGGAACCTGAGATCTAGGACCAGGGTGGCTTTCCACAAAGAACTGGGAATCTCAGCCTGGATATCACATGATTTTATTCTGAAACTTGGCAGCCATAGTTGAGAGTCAAAAGACATAGGACCTCACATTGTAGATCTCAATGGTCCTGGCTTCAAGTGACCTTTTGTCCACTCTTTGGAAAGCCTTGCCTGTGAGAGTTCTCTAGAATTTTCTTTGAAATGAACTTTCTCAACATTTAATGGTTCCTGAATAATTGTGCATCCAACGTCATCCTTGAAAAATGGCTAGATAAATACCACGAAATTTTTGAATTTTCCATGACCAGGTGGAACTGCAGAAACTTTCGATGTCCTGTTGCTTACCATGAGTGTACCAGACAGTGCCTTGATTGACAGGGTTTCATGAAAATTGTTTAGAACAGAGATGCCAGTATTTTGGAGCCTGCTGAGTAGTGGGCCTAGAGCAGTGGTGGACAGGTGTGTGATAAAACATCATGGTGGGGCCATTTGGATCTGTCATTGGCTTCCAAATGACTTGTAACTGACAGAGTGCAGACATCAGACCCTTATATGTAAAGGCATCTTGTTATATGGCGTAGTTTCAGGGCAATGTTCAGAATCAGGTTGCTATGGACAAGGGGGCAATCTTTGAGAGATAGAAGCCTGGTTGGTGAACTTTCTTGCAGACCCTGACCCACCACACGTGACAGAAATACCTCAAGCACTGTTTCCCAGTTGAACTCCTTGTATTTTGTGAAGCATGAACCAAACTCCAAGTGCAGCAGCAAGAAACACCACGAAAAGTGGAGGATGACCAAATGGTTTCACAGTCCACACGGGGAGACAATAAGCCCCCAGTGCCCACAGTTTACCTACAAAGAGAGAATTCAGCACTGCTGCCTCGTGTTCATTGGAAAATAAGAAATGTTGTCCTCCAGGTCTCATAGATGCAGACACAGCTTTGAGGGTCTCACTACAAAGGAAGCTTAACTCCTGACAACAACCTACATTTCAGTGCCCAATTTCACTGGCAGTTTCTCAAGAAGTTTTAGGCAAGCAGAGCTTCATGTTTGTGGAGTGTGTACCCTGTCCTTACTTTTGGAAACTCCTATTCCACCTCCAAGTTTGTGCACTCCTGAGCATTTTCTTTTCCAGAAATGTAATCACAGATTTTGTAACTCTTCTACTCTAATTGTGTCTCCCTTGGGGCGAAAGTAATGACAAGGCATTGTTCTGGATGAGAGTCAGAAGATTAATTTTTCTATTTTCCATTTGAAATTCTGAATCCCTGACACTAACCCATATTCTACTAGACTCTGACTACTAATCCAAATATGATGGAAGAAAATAACCCAAACAGTACATAAATACTTGCAGTTCAGAGTTGGACTTGCCTTTTGCATGATAAAGGGTAGGTGTTATAAATCTATTCAATATTTAATTGAAATAGTTCTCCATGTGTTTTTAAAGTTAACAAATATGTGAATTACTGTCTCCCATTCTCTGGAGCTTATTCAGCACATGTATTTTTATATGCACCAATAGAATCCTACAAGGTATCACACGTACATCCTTGTGAGGTATATGACTTAGCAGATACAAAGTGTGAGAAGTGATCACTCCTCCTAAACGCTGTTGGAACTGAAAATTCAACCTATGGGTGAGCTTCCCAGTGGAACAACATTATACATAAACCCATGTTCACTAAAATGAATGTTTTTGCATCTTTATGATATATATTTCATGATGAATTTCGATTGGCATATATATTGCTACTTTTTAATGTCTGTGTTTGTGTGTGTGTGTGTGTGTGTGTGTATATATATGTATATATATATATATATATATATATATATATATATATATATATACTCTCCATATTTTTAAAAATATGAAATATATGTGTCTTATATACACTCCCTAAATTCATTCATGTTCATGTATGTGGATTAATAATCAACTTTTCACAAGATTATTCTTAGAAATATTCATCCACCCGAAATACATATTTGTTTCCTAGTACTGAAAACTAACTTCAGTAAAAGGTGCATACAAATCCTAATATGTCTACTTTAACTGACCCAGTTTAACATCAATGCATGTAGGTTCCTATGGGACATGATGTGTATTTTGACATTAATTTTTATTCCACACTGGTACATTACTATTTCTTCAGTTTATGCAAATCTCAGTATATATATTTTATTCACTAGTTAGCAAATTTATAGGCATTTGTTTCACTTTCAATCACTTCCTGCTCCAGAACACATGTATTCCTCTATGTTTCTTGACTGGTCTATTCATGAGACTTTTTTCCAAATATATTATTTTCGATTTCCATAATCAATTTTGAACCAAAACTCACACACCCTTCATGATAAACCATAATCCTAAGATTCTCGTTAGATATATAACTGGTTGGAATGAATGATTGCATATCAATATAAAATTTCTTATAAATTTTCAGATATTTATTCAATCCATTATTTAAAGTGGATCCAGTTATATTATTTATTCACAGTATGGTCTATTCATGCATTATGTCTATATTCATTGAAACAGGGTACACCTATTTGTACCCCCATACTAATTTGTAAGTCTTCAAAATATTGCTCGCAGAATTGGTGGAAGAAATACTCTTTCCACCTGATCTACATACACATTTTATTACAGAAATATTCTGGACACAAAAAGCAAAGGTCACACTTAAAATTGTACCAAAGCGTAAATGGAAAGTGAGCATGGATTACTAAAAACATCCATGTCCAGGTTGCCTAATGCTCTCAAATATCAATTCTATTTTTGACTACATATTTGTTTCTTCTTAAGATTATATATTCAACTTCAAACCTGTTGAAAATGTCTAACCCTATCACACAATTTACACTTTGCTTGATTTCCTAATGTCTCTATTGATACCTGATTTCCTATATTTATCCCCAGTTCATCATTGTGACTGACTCTTCACATGTGCTTACATTTACATACACTCTCTACCCGAAATCTTATTGCGAAAGAACTTTTGGTCCAAATCCTATACTCATTCTTCTTTCTAAACCTACCAACTACCTTCCTAATCCTACCGACTATCAGTTTTTGACTGGATGTTCTCTTCAACATTCAATATCCAAGGTACAAGGTACGATTCCAGTGTATATTGATTTATCTGAGACATCTGTGCTGCACATTACTCAAAGCTAAGTATCCCACTCAAGTCCCCAATGCCCTTCTGGGCTTCAAATCTTACCTAGATTTCTGCTTTCATACTTATGTTTCACATATATACTCTTGTAAATATTGCATTTTGCCAATACCATTATTCATCCCGCAGAATGATTTGTAACCCAAATTGAACATGTTATTAACCCTAACCATACACTGTTCCCTCAGTATAACTTACTTAAGAGCAGGGACAGTGTGGGTCTTACAATATAGGAATGTAGATGATCTTCCACCTGCTGAGAACATCAAAGATCCATGGAGAAATGATCCTTGCAGAAGATAAAGGCAGCTATGTAGGACCTGAGAGAGCAATAGTCATCTTCCATGGCAAACAACCTGGTCAGGATTAATTGATAGTCTGAATCAGCCTCTCTCTTCTTAATGAAGAGAAGATGGACTGAACCAGGCCTCTGTGGAGAGCTGTTCCCTGGTGCCTATGGTTGATATACCATTCTAACTTCTGAATGTGTCCCAGGATGTTGGGGCAGCCTCCATCTCATGGGAACCCTGGATGCAACTGTTAGCACAAAGTGGTTACCAAGGTAGTGACCATATTCAGTTCCTGAAAGAAGTGACCTCACTTCACTTCCTTGGTGATGGAATTCTCTCAACCTGGGATCCAGGAAGGAAGGCACCCAGAGCCAGTCCCACTCCCAGTTCCAGTGGGCTAACTTGTTTGCTTTTCCCAAAGACATAGTCAGTCTTTCTTGGTACCTACTGATGTGAGGATGGAAAAATGCCAGCAGAGCTCTGATGAGGGGCCTTTCCTGAGAAAGCAGGTAGTGGCTCACCTTTGGCTCCTGACAACTTCACAGAGTTGGACAAGGAGACCAGATCTGAAACAGCACAGGCCATTTTGGGGGAACATAATATGGCCCACCAGTCAGAAGACACTCCGGATAGTCACAGACCTATTTGGGGGAAGTAAGTGCCTTTGCCTTTGTAGGTGTGAGTTTGTGGTTTTTTCTCATGTTCTGAGAATAGGTAGGAAAAGTGGTTTGTTTGGTTTGGAGTGGACGGTTTCTAGTAAGTCGTTTGACATGGTGAGTGTTTCTAGGTCTGTGTATCCCACTGTATCCGTGGTTGTAGACATTAGAAAAGAGAATGCATCAATGGATGTGTTGTCTCTAGTTGAAAGCTTCCCTGCATTCATACTGCCCAATTAATGAATGGACTGCAGCTTGCCTTATGGATGGGCAACATCTACTATCTTCTAAAGTTCCTGTTTTCTTCGTGAATTCTGGCCACTCTCCAGAATAGGCTCATGGTTTTGTTTCCCAAATATGTAACACCAAAAGATTCTGTGACATGGCCATATACTGGATTGCTGAAGGAAATGGGAGCATCTAAGAAAACTCAGATTTCAGTGTGACCAGTAAAGTCTCAGTGGAGAAACCCTTCTTTGGGCCATTTGCTTACTTCTATTTCTATTACCCTGAATGTCAGGAAGGTCTTTGACTCAGGCCACCCCTTTGTGTAGCCTGAAGAAAACTGTTTTCATATGGAAATGTATGGACATCACCTGTGGCTCTTTGCTTAATTGATTTGGAATGAAATGTGTCTGAATCAGCCTCTTGTCCTTGTATGAGGTTGTGGCTTTGATTCTCAGCACCTGATGGATCTAAAGAAAGATCCCATGTGCTTCCAAAACTAAAATGGCCAAAAGAGCAGTCATTGTTGATGAATATTTTTGCCTTCTTGTTTTAGGTTCCTGACCTCCATAAAGTGAGAATAGGGATCCTTTGGGTCAAATGAGTTCTTGAAATCCCTGCAGAGGCTAGCCCATATTTGCTTGGGTTTTCTCATGACTCCAAATCACATAAAGAATCTATACCCTACATCCAGTAGGCCTCAAATTGGAGAAGTGGAACACTTTAACAGCAGGAATATTTGATCATTCCTGGTTCACAGGAAGAGTGTCCAGGCCATCATGATTTTAGGCAAATGAGGGGCAAGTGAGCTTATTTGGGCTCATAGAAACCTCCAGCTGGAGGTTATGATGAGTGTCTACATGGAAGAAGATGATGGCCCTGTGGTAGTGTTTTGATTTTAATTGTGGTCATTTTTTGGCGGATGGAAGGGATGACCTGGTCCACCTGGGCTTGAACTCTGGTGTGATTCCCCTTAGAGACTGAGTTCTGAAAATGACCTCAGAGAAGTATTGCCATGAATTGTGTTGGGATTTTAGGAGGCCACGCATGAGACTCACTCTTGGAAACTGAGATCTAGGCCCAGGGTGGTTTCCACAGAGGCCTGAGAATCTCAGCCAGGATATCACATGATTTTATTCTGAAAGACTTAGCACCCATATTTGAGAGTCAAAACACACATGGACCTCACATTGTAGATGTCAATTGGCCTGGCTTTAGGAGACCTTTTGGCAACTGTTTGAGAAGCATTGACTGTGAGAGTTCTCCAGAGCGTTCATTGTAATGAACTTTCTCAACACTTAATGGTTCCTGAATGAATTGAAACCCACAGTGCCTCTAACTTCATCCTTGAAAAATTTCTAGATAAATACCATGAAATTTTTGAAATTCCCATGACCAGGTGGCACTGCAGAAACTTTTGATGTCCTGTTGCTGATCATGTGTATACCAGACAGTGCCTTGTTTTTGCCTGGGTTTCATGAAAATGGTGTAGAACAAGAGAAGCGAGTAATTTGGAGCCTGCTGAGTAGGGGGCCTATAGCAGTGGTGGGCAGGTGTGTGATAAAACATCATGGTGGGGCCATGTGAATCTGCCATTGGCTTCCAAATTTTTTGTGACTGATATAGTGCAGACATCAGACCCTTATATGTAAAGGCATCTTGTTAAATGGAGAGTTTTCAGGGCAATATTCAGAATCAGGTTGCTATGGTTATTGGGGCAAGCTATGTGGGATACAAGCCTGGTTGGTGCATTCTCCTGCAGACCCTGACCCACCACACGTGACAGAACTCCCTCCAGCACTGTATCTCAGATGAACTTTTTATGTTTTGTGAAGCAAATACCAAATTCCCAGTGCAGCAGCAAGAAATACCACGAAAAGTGGAGGATGACCAAATGCCTTCACAGTCCCCACTGGGAGACACTTAGCTTCCAATGGACACAGTTTAGCTACAAAGAGAGAATTGAGCACTGCTGCCTCATGTTCATTGGAATATAAGAAACCATGTCTTTCGGTTACATAGATGCAGACCCATCTATGATGGTCTCACTACAAAGGAAGCTAAAGCTCATGACAACAACATATATTTCAAGTGCCCAACCTCAGAGGCCGTTTCCCAAGAATTCTTAGGCCAGCAGAGCTCCTTTTTGTGGAGTGTTTACCCTGTCCTTTACTTTTGGAAACTCCTCTACCACCTCCAAGGTTGTGAACTCCCGAGCATATTCCATTCCATATATGTATTCATAGATTTTCACACTTTTCTACTCTAATTGTGTTTTACTTGGGGCGTAGGTAATGTCAAGGCATTGTTCTGGATGTGAGTGGGAAGATTTTTGTGTAGCACATATTTACATACACATTGGATTAATTTTTCAATTTTCCATTTGAAATACTGAATCCCTGACACTAACCCATACCCTACTAGTCTCTGACTAATAATCCTAATATGATGGTGAAAAATAAGCCAAAAAGAGAAGAAACACAAGCAGTTCAGAGGACGCATTGTGTATAGTTGGAATTGCCTTTTGCATTATATAATGTAGGAGTTATAAGTCTAGTCAATTTTTTTGTTGAAATAGTTCTAAATGTGTTTTTAAAATTAGCAAATATGTGAATCCCTGTCTCCCTTTCTCTGTAGCCTATTCAGCACATGTATTTTTATATGCACATATAGAATTCTACCTGATATCACTCGTATACACTTGTGAGGTGGCTGAATTGGCAGATGCAAATTGAGAGAAGAGTTCACTCCTCCTAAACGCTGTTGGAACTGAAAATTCAACCTATGGGTGAGCTTCCTAGTTGAAAAACATTATACATGAATCCATGTTCAGTAAAATGAACATTTTTCGATCTGTGGATTATATACATTTCATGATGAATTTCTATTGGCATATATGTTGCTACTTTTTTTTTCTTTTATTGGTTGCTCAAAACATTACAAAGCTCTTGAATATCATATTTCATACATTAGATTCAAGTGGGTTATGAACTTTCATTTTTACTCCAAATACAGATTGCAGAATCACATTAGTTACACATCCATATTTTTACATAATGCCCTATTAGTTACTGTTGTATTCTGCTACCTTTCCTATACTCTACTATCCCCACTCCCCTCTCTTCCCATCTTCTCTCTCTACCATACCTACTGTAATTCATTTCTCTCCTTGTTTATTTTCCCACAACCTCTTATATGTAATTTTGTGTAACAATAAGTGTCTCTCTCCATTACCATGCAATTTCCCTCTTCTCTCCCTTTCCCTCCCACGTCATGTTTCTGCTTAATGTTAATCTTTTCTTCATGCTCTTCCTCCCTGCTCTGTTCTTAGTTGCTCTCATTATATCAAAGAAGACATTTGGTAATTGTTTTTTAGGGATTGGCTAGATTCACTAAGCATAATCTGCTCAGTGCCATGCATTTCCCTGCAAATTCCATGATTTTGTCATTTTTTAGTGCTGCGTAATTCTCGATAGTATATAAAAGTCACATTTTTTTATCCATTCATCTATTGAAGGGCATCTGGGTTGGTTCCACAGTGTAGCAATTGTGAATTGTGCTGCTATGAAAATCCATGTGGCAGTATCCCTGTAGTACGCTCTTTTAAGGTCTTCAGGGAATAGTCCGAGAAGGGCAATAGCTTGGTCAAATGGTGCTTCCATTCCCAGCTTTCCCAGGAATCTCCATACTGCTTTCCAAATTGGCCGCACCAGTTTCAGTCCCACCAGCAATGTACAAGAGTACCCTTTTCCCCACATCCTCACCAGCACTTGTTGTTGTTTGACTTCATAATGGCTGCCAATCTCACTGGATTGAGATGGTATTTTAGGGTGGTTTTTATTTGCATTTCTCTTACTGCTAGAAATGGAGAGCATTTTTTTTCATGTACTTGTTAATTGATTCTATGTCCTCCTCTGAGAAGTTTCTGTTCAGGTCCTTGGCCCATTGGGTTATTGGTTATCTTATTGTCTAATTTTCTAAGTTCTTTGTATACTTTGTATATTCTGGATATTAGGGCTCCATGTGAAGGGTGAGGACTAAAAATTTGTTCCCATGATGTAAGCTCCATATTTACCTCTCTTATTGTTTCTCTTTCTGAGAAAAAATAATTCAGTTTAAGTAAGTCCCATTTGTTGATTCTTATTATTAACTCTTGTTCTTTGGGTGTCCTATTAAGGAATTTGGAGTCTGACCACACAATATGTAGATCGGAGCCAACTTTTTATTCTATCAGACGCAGAGACTCTGATTTGAATCTAGCTCCTTGATCCACATTGAGTTAACTTTGGTGCATGGCAAGAGGAGGGGATTCAGTTTCATTTTGTTGCATATGGATTTCCAGTTTACCCAACACCATTTGATGAAGATGCTATCCTTCCTCCATTGCAGGCCATTAGCTCCTTTATCAAATATAAGATAGTTGTAGCTTTTTGGATTAGTTTCTGTGTCCTCCATTCTGTACCATTGGTCCACCCGCCTGTTTTGGTACCAGTACCATGCTGTTTTTATTATGATTGCTCTGTAATATAGTTTGAAATCTGGTATCGCTATACTGCCTGATTCACACTTCCTGCTTAGAATTGCTTTTGCTATTCTGGGTCTTTTATTTTTCCATTTGAATTTTATGATTGCTTTATCTATTTCTACAAAAAGTTTCTATGGGATTTTGATTGGCATTGCATTAAACCTATAGAGAACTTTTGGTAATATCACCATATTGATGATGTTAGTTCTGCCTATCCATGAACACGGTATATTTTTCCATCTTCTAAGATCTTATTCTATTTCTCTTTTTAGGGTTCTGTAGTTTGCATTATATAAATCTTTCACCTCTTTTGTTAGGTTTATTCCCAAATATTTAATTATTTGAGGAAATTGGGAATGCAGTGTTTTGACTCATTTTTGTTTCAGAAGTTTTGTCGCTGATATACAGAAATGCCTTTGATTTATTCATGTTGATTTTGTATCCTGCCACATTGCTGCATTCATTTATGAGTTCTAGTAGTTTTTTCTGTAGACCCTTTTGGGTCTTCTATGTATAGAATCATGTCATCTACAAATAGTGATAATTTAAGTTCTCCTTTTCCTATTTTTATGCCTTTAATGTCTTTCATCTCTCTCATTGCTCTGGCCAGTTTTTCGAGAACTATATTAAATAGAAGTGGTGATAGAGGACATCCCTGTCTTGTTCCAGATTTTAGAGGGAATGCCTTCAATTTTTCTCCATTCAGAATGATGCTAGCCTGAGGATTAACATAGATAGCTTTTACAATGTCGAGGTAAGTTCCTGTTATCCCTAGTTTTTAAAATGTTTTGAACATAAAGAAATGCTCTACTTTGTTGAATGGTTTTTCTGCGTCTATCGAGATGATCATATGGTTCTTATCTTTAAGTCTATTGATGTTGTGAATAACATTTATTGATTTCCATATATTGAACCCTCCTTGCATCTCAGGGATGAATCCAAGTTGATCATGGTGCACGATTTTTTTGATGTGCCTTTCTATCCAATTCGCCAGTATTTTAATGAGGATTTTTGCATCTAGGTTCATCAGAGATATTGGTCTGTAGTTTTCTTTCTTTGAGGTGTCTTTGTCTGGTTTCAGAATCAGGGTGATGTTGGCCTCATAGAATGAATTCGGCAGAGCTCCCAGTTTTTCTATTTCCTGAATAACTTGAGAAGTATTGGTATTAATTCTTCTTTAAAGGTTTTGTAAAACTCTGCTGTATACCCATCTGGTCCTGGGCTTTTCTTGGTTGGTAGTCTTTTGATTGCTTCTTCTACTTCATCCATTGATATTGGTCTGTTTAAATTGTGTGTTTCCTCCTGACTCAGTCTGGGCAAATCATATGACTTAAGAAATTTATCGATGTCTTCACTATTTTCTATTTTATTGGAATACAGGTTTTCAAAATAATTTCTAATTTTCTTCTGTATTTATGTAGCATCTGTTGTAATATTGCCTTTTTCATCCCGTATGTGAGTAATTTGATTTCTCTCTCTTCTTCTGTTCGTTAGCATGGCTAAGGGTCTGTCTATCTTATTTATCTTTTTGAAGAACCACCTTTTAGTTTTGTTAATTTTTTCAATAGTTTCTTTTGTTTCAATTTCGCTATGATTTTAATTATTTCTTGCCTTCTGCTACATTTGCTGTTGTTTTGCTCTTCCTTTTCTAAGGCTTTGAGATGAAGTGTGAGCTCATTTATTTGTTTTTCTTTTCTATTTTGAGGAATGACCTCTAGGCGATGAATTTACCCCTTAAAACTTCTTTTCATTGTACCCCATAGAATCTGATATGTTGTGTCTGTATTTTCATTTATCTCTAAGAATTTTTTGATTTCCTCCTTTATGTCTTCTGTAACCCATTGATCATTCAGTAACATATTCTTCATTTTGGATGTGATGTATGATTTTTTCTTCCTTCTTTTATCATTGGTTTCCAGTTTCATTCCATTATGATCACAAAAAATTCATGGTATTATCTCCACCCCTTTATATTTACTGAGGGTTGCCCTATGGCATACCATATGGTCTATTTTTGAGAAGGATCCATGTGCTGCTGAGAAAAAAGTATATCCACTTGATGATGGTTGATATATTCTATATATGTCAGTTAAGTCTAGGGTATTGATTGCGAGATTGAGTTCTATAGTTTCTTTTTTCAACTTTTGTTTGGAGGATCTGTCCAATGGTGAGAGAGGTGAGTTGAAGTCACCCATAATTATTGTATTGTGGTCTAATTGATTCTTTAACTTGAGGAGAATTTGTTTTATGAACATCGCAGCACCATTATTTGCTGCATGAATATTGATAATTGTTATGTCTTGTCGGTGAATGGTTCATTTTAGCAGTATATAATGTCCTTCTTTATCCCTTTTGATTAAATTAGTCTTGAGGTCGATTTTATTCGATAGGAGGATGGCCACCCCTGCTTGCTTACGAGGACCGTGTGCATGGTATAAATTTTCCCAATCTTTCACCTTCAGCCTGAGTATGTCTTTTCCATTCAGATGTGTCCCCTGGAGGCAATATATTGTTGGATTTTTTTTTTTATTTCAAGTTACAAGCCTTTGTCACTTTATTCGAGAGTTTAAGCCATTTACTTTTAGAGTTACTATTGATATATGGTTTGTACTGCCACCCATGTTTGCTTATATCTTTTTTTTAAATTAGTTTGTTTCTCCATGATTAGCTTTTCCCCCGCCCTCTGTCATTACTGAGGCACTTCTCACTCATGGTTTTCGTTGTTGATTTTCATTTCTTCCTCGTGTAGTGTTTTGCTCAAGATGCTTTGCAATGCTGGTTATCTGGCTGCAAATTCTTTTAGGTTTTGTTTATCATGAAATATTTTTATCTCGTTGTCTTACCTTAAGCTTAATTTTGCTGGATACATAATTCTTGGTTGGCATCCATTGTCTTTCAGTGTTTGAAGTACGTTGTTCCAGGATCTTCTCACTTCCAGCATCTATGATGAAAAATCCATTGTTAACCTTTTTGGTTTACCCCTGATTGTAATGATTGTAATCTGCCTCCTTTCTCTGGTAGCTTTTAATATTTTCTCTTTGTTCTGTATATTGGATATCTTCATAACAATGTGTCTTGGCATTGGTCTACTGTGATTTTGTGTGCTCGATGTCCTGTAAGCATCTACAATTTGTTTATCCGTTTCCATTTTTATTTCTGGAAAGTTTTCTGTAATTATTTCATTCAGCAGGTTTCTCATTCCCTTGGTTTGAATCTCTGTACCTTCCTCTATCCATATGACTCATTAGTTTTTTTTTATGTTATCCCATATCTCTTGAATGTTTTCTCATAATTTTTTACAGCATTTCTTTGTTGGCTAGACTTTTTTCAAGATGATATATTTTGTCTTCATTCTGTCTTCTACTTGCTCTACACTGCTAGTGATACTCTCAATTGAATTTTTAATTTGGTTTATCATTTCCTTGATTTCTAGAATTATTGTTTGATTTTTCTAATAATCTCTATCTCCTGATAAAGATGCTTAATTTCTTATTTTATCTGTTTATGTAATTTATTTTCAATGCGTTCTATCACTGTTTGTTTTTGCTGTCTCGTATCCTCTTTAAGGTTCCATTCCATCTGTCTAAGGTATTCCTTGAGTTCTTTATATGACCATTTTTCTGATGACTCTAGGTGCTCTTGAATATTTAGGCTGTCCTTCATTGTTCGTACTCCTTTTCTTCCTTGCTTTTTTATGCTTCTCATGTTACTTCTCGTTCTGTTTGACTACTGAGTTACTGCTTACTCTTATAAATTTATTTGATGCTTGAGAGGAAAGATATTAGAAGGGAAGGGAGAAGTCACTAAAGAGAATGAGAGTAGGCAGGTAGAATTCAAGTAAGGGGGAATAAAAAAATTGAAATGAAATGAAAAGACAAAAAAAAATAGAAAATAAAGAAAGAAAATTTTAAGTAATAATGATGATTAAAAAATTGAAAATTAAAATTTAAAATAATAATATTAATAATAATAATAATAAAATAAAAGTAATTAAAAAAATAAAAACATTTAAAAAAGTTAATGAACAACAACAACAAAAATGAAAATGAAAGAAAAAGAAAAAAATACAAATAAAAAAATAGTAATAATACATGCAGTCCTAGAGTTCAATTAACTTCTCTTCCAGTAGGTGGAGCTGTGCGCACTGGGCCAAGCTTCTCCTCTCAATAAGTGGGAACCAATCACTGTGCCTCAGCTCTTCCTCCCAGACTGGGCGGGTCTCCAACCCTGAGTGCCTAGGGCCTTCTCTTGTGCTTCCTCAAGCCAGGCCCCACTCACCTGTGACGCTCACCACAATACTGGTTACAAGCCAGGCCTCTGCTCCTGGTAGCCCTGTTTCCATGAACGCCTGGGCACACTCTCCTTGATTGCCTCCCTCAGACCCTAAGTTTGTAGAGCTTGGGGCTGAGAAACCCCAGCGAATTTGCTTGCCCTTCGGGAGCCATGGCCCCGGTAGGTGGTGTAAGAGACCTCAATTGTCAGCACTGGTGGGAGCGGTAGCCGGCAATTACACGCCTCGAGTCCCGAGCCAATCCTGATTCCCTAGGTCTGGGTATCACGCTCCTTGGAGAGCTGGGAGGGGCCATTACGGCAGAGGTGGGAAGGGCCCTTGAGGTTTCCCTGCGGTGTTGAGAGAGATGGCAATGGGATAACACACTTGTCACACTGGTTTCAATGAAGTTATCTCCTCTGACTGTGACGTCAGTTCGCTGCCATGGTGGTATCCCATTAAAATGGTGACCGTTCGTTCCCTTTGCTGGGTGACCAATGCAACAGGTGGGTCCTGACTATCTCTCCCAAGCCCCATTTCAATCCTGTGGCCACTGCCTATGAAGGCTCAGTTGGCTTTTAACTCTGTCAATTCCGAAAGCCCGACCAATTATTTCAGCGGGAATGTTAGTGCTGAGTCACAAAAACCAGATGAATCTAAGCTTGAATGCAGCCAATCCGGGCTTTGTGTGTGTTCTCAGGGGCCAAGACTGTTCGCCCCAGATTCACAACAGGTCAATATTGCCTAGTGATTCTGAGCAAACAGCATTTAGACAGTTTACGACTCCCTATGCCCGCGCAGCTGAAGAGATCAGAGACTTGAATTCTCCATGCCTGCCTTCATAATGGATCTCCTGTATTGCTACTTTTTAATATCTGTGCATTTGCGTGTGTGTGTGTGTATATATATATATATATATATATATATATATATATATATATATACTCTTTAGATTTTTCAAAATATGAAATATATGTGTCTTATTATGCACTCCCTAAATACATTCATATTCATATCTGTGGATTTATAATCAACTTTCAACAAGATTATTTTCAGAAATAATCATCCACCTGAAATACATATTGTTTCCTAGTACTGAAAACTAAATTCAGTGAATGGTGCATACAAACCCTAATATTTCTACAATTACTTAGCCAGTTTAAAATGAATGCAAGTAGATTCCTAGGGGACATGATGTGTATTTTGACTTTCATTTTTATTCAACACTTGTACGTTACTATGTCTTCAGTTCATGCACATGATGGGATATATATTTCAGTCACAAATTAGAAAATTTATAGGCATTTGTTTCACGATCAATCACTTCCTGATTCAGAACACATGTATTCCTCCATGTTTCTTGACTGGTCTTTTCATGAGACTTCTTTCCAAACATATTATTTTTGTTTAACATCATCACGTGTAAAGCAAAACTCAAACACCATTCATCATAAACCATAATCCTAATATTACCATTAGATATATTACTGGTTGGAATGAATGATTGTATATCAATATAAGATTTCTTATATATTTTCACATATCAATTCAATCCATTATTTAAAGTGGAATCAGTTACGTTATTTATTCATAGTATGGTCTATTCATGCATTATCTCTATATTAATAGACACAGGGTACACCTCTTTGTACCCCTAATACTAATGTATACGTCTTCAAAATATTGCTCCCAGAAATGGTGAAAGAAATACTCATGCCACCTGATCTACATATACATTTTATCACAGTAATATTCTGAACAAAAAAAAACCATAAAAATGTCACACTTATGATTGTACCAAAGCCTAAAAGGAAAGTGAACGTGGATAACTAATAACATCCATGTCCAGGTTGCCTAATGCTCTCAAATGTCATTCCCATTCGTGACGAGATATTTGTTTTTTCCTATGATTATGTATTCAAACTCAACCCTGTTGAAAATGTCTAATCCTATCACTCACTTTATACTTTGCCTGATTTCGTAATGTCTCTATTGACACCTGCTTTCCTACATATTTTCCCCAGTTCATCATTGTGACTGACTCTTCACATGTGCTGACATTTCCATTCACTCTCTAAACGAAACCCTATTGCTAAAGAAGCTTTTTATTCCAAATCATATACTCACTCTTCTTCCTAAACCTACTGACTATCTTCCTAATCCTACTGACTATCCCTTTTTGACTGGATGTTCTCTTCTACATTCAATCATCCAAGGTACAAGGTCCTATGCCACTGTATTTCGATTTAACTGAGACAACTGTACAGAACATAATTCAACACTAAGTATCCAAATAAAGGGCCCAATGCCATTCTGGGCTTCAAATCTTTCTTAGATTCCCGTTTTCATACATATATTTCACGTATATATTCTTATAAATATCGCAGGTTCCCAATCTCATTATTCTTCCTGCAGAATGATTCCTAACCCAAATCGAACATATTATTAACCGTAACCATACACTCACTTTGCAGGAGAGCAATAACAGTGTGGGTATTAAACTACAGGAATCTAGGGGATCTTCACCTGCTGAGAAACTCAAATGTTCATGCAGAAATGATCCCTGGTGAAGATGAAGGCAGCTATGAAGTACCTCAGAAAGCAAAAGTCATCTTCCATGGCAATCATCCTGGCCAGGATGGAGGGTTGTGTCTGAATCAGTCTCTCTCTTCTTAATGTATAGAACATGGACCAAACCAGTCGTGTGTGGAAGCTGTTCCCGGGTGCTTATGGTTGATATAACATTCTAACTAGAGAAAGTGTCCCATGAAAATCAGGACAGCCTCCACCTTATGATACTTTTGGAAGCAACTGTTAGGACAAAGTGGTTGCCAAGGCAGTGACATCATTCATATCCTGAAGGAAGTGATCTCACCTCACTTCCTTGGTGATGGAACTCTCTGAACTTGAAATCCAGGAAGCCAGGCACCAAGAGACAGTCCCTGTCCTAGTCCCAGTGGTCTGACATGTTTGGATTTACCAAGGACAGAGTCAGTCTTTCTTGGTACCTACAGATGTGAGGATGGCCAAATGCCAGGAAACCTCTGAAGAGGGGCTTTTCCTGAGAAAGCAGGTAGTGTCTCACCGCTGGCTCTTGAGAACTTCACAGAGTTGGCCAAGCAGACATGATCTGAGACAGGAGAGGTCATTTTGGAAGAACATAGAATGGCCCACCAGTCAGACGACACTCCAGGGAGTCACAGACCTACTAGGGGGAAGGAGGTGCCTTTTTGGGTGTGGGTGTGAGTTTGTGGTTTTGTCTCATGTTCTGAGAATAGGTAGGAAAGGCGGTTTGTTTGGTAAAGAGTGGAATATTTCTATTAAGTCCTTTGACAAGGCGAGTGTTTCTATGTGTGTGTATCCCACTGAGTCCATTGTTGTAGACATTAGAAAAGACAATGCATCAATGGATGTGTCCTGTCTAGTAGAAAGCTTCCTAGCATTCATCCTGCCCAATTCATGAGTGGACTCTGGCTTGCCTTATGGATGGGCAACACCTACAAGCTTCCTAATTTCCTGTTTTCTTTCTCAATTCTGGCCACTCTCCAGAATAGTATCGTGGTTTTGTGTCCAAGATTTGTACCTCCAAGATCTGTGACATGGCTATGTACTGGATAGCTGAAAGAAATGGCTAGCATCTCAGAAATCTCAAATATCTGTTGACCAGGAATGTCTCAGTGGAGAAACCCCTCTTTGTTCCTTTTGCTTACCTATTGTTCTGTTGAATGTCAGGAAGTTTTTTGCCTCAAGCCACCACTTTGTGAACCCTGAAGAAAACAGTTTTCAAATGGAAATGAATGGGAATCACCTGTGACTCTTTGCTTAATTGCTTAGGATTGGGATATGTCTGAATCAGCCTGTTGGCCCTGTGTGAGGCTGTGGCTTAGGTTCTCAGCACCTGATGGATCTAAACATAGATCCCATGCATGCATCCAAAACCAAAATGGCAAAAAGATCAGATATTGTTGATGAACTCTCTTGCCTTCCTCTGGTAGGTTCCTGATATCCATCAAGTGAGAATAGGGATCCTTTGGGTCAAATGAGTTCTTCAAAGCCCTGCAGAGGCTAGGCCATAGGTGTTTGATTTTCATGACTCCAATTCACTTAAAGAATCTAAACCCCAAAGCTAGAAGGCCTCAAGTTGGAGAAGCCAAGCAATATTAAAGGCAGGCCTATTTGATCACTACTGGTTCACAGGAAGAGAGTCCAGGCCACCCTGACTTTAGGCAAATGAGGGGCAGGGAGCTTATTTTGGACACTGTCATGGGCTGCGTCCCTTATGGAAACCTCCAGCCAGAGAATATGATGAGTGTCTATATGGAAGAAGATGAGGGCCATGTGAGAGTGTTT
The DNA here is from genome assembly GCF_048772815.1 of Callospermophilus lateralis. Taxonomy (NCBI): domain Eukaryota; kingdom Metazoa; phylum Chordata; class Mammalia; order Rodentia; family Sciuridae; genus Callospermophilus; species Callospermophilus lateralis. Next base: position 27,995 of record NW_027514294.1, read on the forward strand.
GGTTTTAATTGTGGATATTTGTCTGGCGGTTGGAAGAGATCTCTGGGTCCACCTAGGCTTGCACTTTGGTGTGATTCCCCTTAGAGACTGAGTTCTTTTACTGATCTCAGAGAATTATTGCCAGGAATTGTGTTGGAATTTTAGATGGCCATGCATGAGAGTTGCCATTGGAAAGTGACATCTAGGCCCAAGTTGACTTTCCACAGAGCACAGGGAATCTCAGCCAGGATATCACATGATATTATTCTTAAAGACTTGGCAGCCATATTTGAGAGTCGAAACACACATGGACCATACATTGTAGACCTCAACGGGCCTGGCTTAATCTGACTTTTTGCCACTTTTGGAAGCCTTGCCTGTAAGAATTCTCCAGAGTTTTCATTGAAATGAGCTTCCTCACCATTTAATGGTTTCTGAGTGAATTAAAATTCACAGTGCCTCCAACTTCATCCTTGAAAATTGGCTATATCAATACCATGAAATTTTTGAAATTCCCATGACCGGGTAGCACTGGAGAATATTTGGATGTCCTGTTGCTGATCATGAGTATACAAGACAGTGCCTTGATTGACTGGGTTTTATGAAAATGGTGTTGAACAGAGATGCCAGTAAGTTGGATCCTGCTGAGTAGTTGTACTAGAGTAGTGGTTGGCAGGTGTGTAATAAAACATCTGTGGTGGGGGCATTTGGATCTGCCATTGGCTTCCAAATGGATTGTGACTGACATTTTGCAGCCAGTAGACCCTTATATGTAAAAGCATATTGTTATATGGAGAGGTTTTAGGGCAATGTTCAGAATCAGGTTGCTATGGTCAATGGGGCAAGCTATGTGGGATAGAAGCCTGGTTGGTGCATTCTCCTGACGAACCTGACCCACCACACTTGACAGAACTTACTTCAGCACTGTGTCCCATTTGAAATCCTTGTATTTCATGAAGCAAACACCAATCTCCCAGTGCAGCAGCAAGAAATACCACGAATAGTGGAGGATGACCAAATGGAATTACAGTCCACAAGGGGAGACACTTAGACCCCAGTGGCCACAGGTTACCTACAAATAGAAAATTCAGCACTGCTGCCTCATGTTCATTGGAAAATAAGAATCCATGTCATCCAGATCACATAGATGAAGACTCAGCTATGATGGTCTCACAACAAATGAAGCTAATGCTCCTGACAACAGCATATATTTCATTGCCCAACCTCAGAGGCAGTTTCTCCAGATGTTAGGCTGGCAGAACTTCATGTTTGTGGAGTTTTTACGCTGTCCCTTACTTTTGGAAACTCCTCTACCACCTGCAAATTTGTGAACTCCTGAGCATTTTTCATTACACATATGTATTCACAGATTTTCTAACTCTTCTCCTCTAATTGTGTCTTATGTGGGGCGAAGGTAATGTCAAGGCATTGTGCTGAATGAGGGTGGGAAGATTTTTGTGTAGCACATATTTGCATACACATTTGATACATTTTCCAATTTTCCATTCGAAATACTGAATCCCTGACACTAACACATACCCTACTAGACTTTGACTTTTAATCCTAATATGGTGGAGAAAAATAACCCAAACAGAATAGAAATACAAGAGGTTCACAGGAGGCATGGTGTATAGTTGGACTTGCCTTTCGTATGATAAATGGTAGGTGTTATAAATCTAGCGAATTTTAATTGAAATAGTTCTCCATGTGTTTTAAAAGTTAACAAACCTGTGAATAACTGTCTCCCTTTCTCTGTAGCCTATTCATCACATGTATTTTTATATGCACATATAGAATTCTACCTGGTATCACTCGTACATTTTGTGAGGTGGCTGGCTTGGCAGATGCAAATTGTGAGAAGAGATCACTCCTACTAAATGCTGTTGGAACTGAAAATTCAACATATGAGTGAGCTTCTTATTTGAACAACATAAATCCATGTTCATTAAAATGAATATTTTTGGATCTGTGGATGATATATTACTTCGTGGTGAATTTCAATTGGCATACATAATGCTACTTTTTAATGTCTGTGTGTGTATGTGTATATATATATATATATATATATATATATATATATATATATATATTCACTCTCCAGATTTTTCAAAATATGAAGTATATTTTTCTTATTATACACTCCCTAAATTCACTCATATTCATGTATTTGGATTAATAATCAAGTTTTCACAAGAATATTCTCAGAATTATTCATCCACCAGGAATACATATTTGTTTCTTAGTACTGAAAACTAACTTTGGGGGATCATATGATGGTGGTGAAGGGAGTGCATCACCCCCATGTACCGCGTCACTGTGCGGGAGAATGACGAGTTATAATGGCTAAAACCTATCTTGTTAGAAATTTCCAGCAAAATTGGGGTGCTCCAAAACCTAGTCGACATATTTCCATCTCACGAAGATCAGCTACGCGGGCTCAAACACGAGTGATTTGTCCGCATAGAGGGTCATGCTGCTTATACAGGAAATCGGTCTGCGGCTAGAGTCTGCGGCGTGCACTGGGAAACGAAGAGATAGCAATGCAAATATACAGCGGTGTGGATTCTGTGGGCTCCTGACAGGTATGCAATCACTGTGCTAAGTGCTGAATTCTGGGTTTGAGACGGGAAAGGATGCGGTCCAATTCGGTTCTCCACACCGGTCAGACCACAGAGGAAGCAAGCGGCCACCATCTTGGAGAGCTGATGTCACCATCCCTGTTTTCGACTGATCGAAGCTCATTCAGCTATAGAACAGGTAATTTCAGGATGCCATTCACCTTTGTGTCGCAGACAAATTACTCAGGCTCAGTGCCAAAGAACCTGCAGAAACTCCGTCTTGGAGCCTGCTCCTATTAGAACATACACCAAGCCCAGAGCGGCCGAATTCCGCCTCTCGGAACTGATCTGGCCCAGGGCTAAAGAACCCGCGGAAACTGCTTCTCGTTCCGGGTCTTGCTGAATACTGTGGAGGTAAATATCAACCGAGCCTTCATAGGCAGTGGCAACAGGATTGAGACGCGGCTTGTGAGGGCCGGTCAGGACTCACCCATTGCTTTGGTCACCCAGAAAAGGGAACGAAATGCTGCCTTTCACATGGGATACCAACATGACAAATTTCTGATGTCATCAGAAAGCAGCAGAGGAGATAACTTCATTGATACCAGCAGTGACAGAAACAGTTGGTCTCCTGGTGAAGAAAGTGAGTCACAAACACCCGGGTCTCTCTCACTTTGTCATCAAGCCAGAGGGGCAGAGCAGAGCAGCTGCCCGCACCTGGAACAGACCCAGTGACACACCTGCATGGTAGTCACGTCAACCCAATTGGAGTAGAGGCAGAACAGAGCCGCTACCGGGGCCCAGAACAGGCCCAGCGACCCACAGGTGTGGTAGTCACCTCACCCCAATTGGAGTTGTTGCAGAGCAGAGCCTTCTCCCGTGCCTAGTACAATCCCAGTGGGTCACCGGCATGGTAGTCACATTACCCCAATAGGAGTAGGGGCAGAGCAGAGCCTTTGCCCATGCCCAGAACAGGCCCAGCAACCTGCAGGCATGGTAGTCACGACACACCAATTGGAGTAGGGGCAGAGCAGAGCCACCACCCGCGCCTGCAAGGTAGCAGACCTGCACCTGACCAGAAGAAGAGGCCCAGCGGCCTGCTGGCGCGGCAGACACTTTACCCCATTTGAAGTAGGGGCAGAACAGATCTGTAGCCCGTGCTCACAAGGTATCCTGAACTGCGACCAACCGGCATACCAGGCCCAGCGGCCCACCGGCGTGGTAGTCACGTCACCCCAATTGGGGTAGGGGTAGAGCAGAGCCGCCACCCACGCAAGCAAGGTAGGCAGACCTGCGACCGATCGGCAGAACACCGCAGGGGTCCACGGGCGTGGTAGACACGTCACACCAATTGGAGGAGGGGCAGTGGAGAGCAGCCTCCTGTGCCTGCATGGTAAGCAGACCTGCGACCGATCAGAATAACAGGCCTAGCGGCCCATCAGCGTGGTAGATATATCACCCCAATTGGTGGAACAGCACAGCCACCCCTGCCCCTGCAATGAAGACTTTTCAAATATACAAGAGCAATATAAATATATAGGGGGAAAATTTCAAAATCACAACAGTTTCACCAAGCAGAAAGAAACTCGAGCAGTATGAAAAGAAAAGGAAAAAAGAACCACAAGAAATGCAGGTCAACACAACTTTAGAAGAGGTAATAGCTGCAGCAGATGGAATGTCAGATAAAGAACTCAGGATATACATTCTTCAGATGATCTGAAGTCTCAAGGAAGACATTAGACAGCAAAATCAGACAATGAAAGATCACTTCAACAATGAATTACATAAACAAAACCAAGAAGCAAAAGATCAACTATACAGGGAGATAGAGGTTGTAAAAAATAACAAACAGAAATCCTAGAAATGCAGGAAGCAATAAACCATCTTAAAAACTCAATTGAGAATACTACCATCAGAGTAGAACACTTAGAAGATAGAACATCAGACAATGAAGACAAAGTATTTCAACTTGAAAAGAACATAGACAGCTCAGCCAAACTGTTAAGAAACCATGAACAGAACATCCAAGAAATATGGGATAAAATAAAGAGACCAAACTTAAGAGTCATTGGGATACAGGAAGGTATAGAGGTCCAAACCAAAGGAATGAGCAATCTATTCAATGAAATAATATGAGAAAACTTCCCAGACTTGAAGAATGAGACAGATTCCCAAGTTCTAAAAGCCTACAGGACGCCGAATGTGAAAAATCATAAGAGATCCACACCTAGACACATTATAATGAAGATGCCCAACATACAGAATAAGGAGAGAATTTTAAAATCTACAAGAGAAAGGAAGCAGATTTCATTTAGGGGTAAACCAATCAGGATAACAGCTGATCTGTCAACAAAGACTCTGAAAGCTAGAAGATCCTGGAATGACATTTTTCAATCACAGAAAGAAAATGGGTTCCAACCATGTACTGTGTATCCAGCAAAATTAAGCTTCAGGATGGAAGATGAAATTAAAACTTTCCACGATAAACAAAAGTTAAAAGAATTTGTAGCTAGAAAACCATCTCTTCAAAACATCCTTGGCAAAATATTACAGGAAGAGTAATTGGAAAATAATGAAAACCAACAGTGGGAGGTAGGACATTAAAGGGGGGAAATAATCAAAGAGGAAAACAATCCATGTTTAATAACATAAATAAACAAATATGGCTGGAAGAACAACCCTTATCTCAATAATAACTGTAAATGTTAATGGCTTAAACTCACCAATTAACAGACACAGGCCAGTAGAATGGATCACAAAACAAGACCCAATAATATGCTGCCTACTGGAGACGCATTTGATAAGAAAAAGACATACATACACTGAAGGTGAAAGTTTGGAAAAAATCATATCACTCATATGGACTTCGGAAAAAAGCAGGAGTGTCCATACTCATATCAAATAAAATAGATTTCAAGCCAAAGTTAATCAAAAGGGATAAAGAGGGACACTACATACTGTTCAAGAGAACCATACACCAGCAAGATATAACAATCATAAATATGTATGCCCCAAACAATGGTGCAGCTATGTTCATCAAACAAACTTTTCTCAAGTTCAAGAGTCTAATAGACCACCATACAATAATCATGGGAGACTTCAACACAGCTCTCTCACCACTGGACAGGTCTTCCAAACAAAAGTTGAAATAGGAAACTATAGAACTCAATAACACAATTAATAACCTAGACTTAATTGACATATATAGAATATACCACCCAACATCAAGCAGTTACATTTTTCCTCAGCAGCACATGGATCCTTCTCAAAAATAGATCACATATTATGTCACAGGGCAACTCTTAGACAAATTAAAGGAGTAGAGATAATACCATGCATCTTATCTTATCATAATGGAATGAAACTAAAAATCAATGATAAAAGAAGGAAGGAAAAATCATGCATCATTTGGAGAATGAACAATAGGTTACTGAATGATCAATGGGTTATAGAAGACATCAAGGAGGAAAATAAAAAATTCTTAGAGAAAAATGAAAACACAGACACAATATATCGGAATCTATGGGACACATTGAAAGCAATTCTAAGAGGAAAATTCATTGCTTGGAGTTCATTCCTTAGAAAAAGAAAAAACAACAAATAAATGATCTCATTCTTCATCTCAAAATCTTAGAAAAACAAGAGCAAACAACAGCAAAAGAAGTAGAAGGAAAGAAATAATTAAAATCAGAGCAGAAATCAATGAAATCGAAACAAAAGAAACAATTGAAAAAATTGACAAAACTAAAAGTTGGTTCGTTGAAAAAATAAATAAAATGGACAGACCCCTAGCCATGCTAATGAAGAGGAGAGAGAACTGAAATTACTATCATATGGGATGAAAAAGGCAATATCACAACAGATATTTCAGAAATACAGAAGATAATCAGAAATTACTTTGAATCCTTATACTCCAAAATAATAGAAGATAGTGAAGGCATCGAAATATTTCTTAAGTCATATGATCTGACCAGAGTGAGTTAGGAGGATATAGACAACCTAAACATACCAATATCAATTGAGGAAATAAAAGAAACCATCCAAAGACTACCAACTAAGAAAATCCCAGGACCGTATGGGTATACAGCAGACTTTTACAAAACCTTTAAATATGAACTAATACCAATACTTTTCAAGCTATTTCAGAAAATTGAAAAAGAGGGAGATCTTCCAAATTCATTCTACGAGGCCAATATCACTCTGATTCCTTCACCAGATAGACACTTCAAAGAAAGAAGACTAAAGACCGATATCTCTAATGAACCTAAATGCAAAAATCTTAAATTAAATTCTGGCGAATCAGATACAAAAACATATCAAAAAAATGTGGACCATGATCAAGTAGGATTCATCCCTGGGATGCAAGGAGGGTTCAATATATGAAAATCAATAAGTGTTATTCACCACATCAATAGACTTAAAAATAAAAACCATATTATCATCTAGATAGATGCAGAAAAAGCATTCGACAAAGTACAGCATCCCTTTATGTTCAAAACTCTCGAAAAACTAGGAATAACAGGAACATTTCTCAATATTGTAAAAACAATCTATGCTAAACCGCAGGCTAGCGTCATTCTTAATGGAGAAAAATTGAAGACATTCCCTCCAAAATCTGGAACAAGACAGGGATGCCCGCTCTCACCACTTCTGTTCAATATAGTTCTCAAAAGACTGGCCAGAGCAATTAGACAGATGAAAGAAATTAAAGGCATATAAATAGGAAAAGAATAACTTAAATTATCACTATTGCAGATGACATGATTCTATACCTAGCAGACCCAAAAGGGTCTACAAAGAAACTAATAGAGCTAATAAATGAATTCAGCAAAGTGGCAGGATATAAAATCAACACGCATAAATCAAATGCATTCCTGTATATCAGCGACAAATCCTCTGAAATGGAAATGAGGACAACCACTCCATTGACAATATCCTAAAAAAAAATGGGAATCAACCTAACAAAAGAGGTGAAAGTCTTATTCAATGAAAACTACAGAACCCTAAAGAGAGAAATAGAAGAAGATCTTAGAAGATGTAAAAATATACCCTGTTCATGGATAGGCAGAACTAACATCATCAAAATGGCGATATTACCAAAAGTTCTCTATAGGGTTAATCCAATGCCAATCAAAATCCCAAAGGCATTTCTTGTAGAAATAGAGAAAGCAATCATGAAATTCATATGAAAAAATAAAAGACCCAGAATTGCAAAACAATGCTAAGCAGGAAGTGTGAATCAGGTGGTATAGCGATACCAGACTTCAAACTATACTACAGAGCAATTGTAACAAAAATAGCATGGTACTGGTACCGAAAAAGGCAGGTGGACCAATGGTACAGAATAGAGGACACAGAAACCAATCCACAAAACTACAACTATCTTATATTTGGTAAAGGGGCTAAAAGCATGCAATGGAGGAAGGATAGCATCTTCAACAAATGGTGTTGGGAAAACTGAAAATCCATATGTAACAAAATGAAACTGAATCCCTTTCTCTCGCCATGCACAAAAGTTAACTCAAAATGGATCAAGGAGCTTGATATCAAATCAGAGACACAGTGTCTGATAGAAGAAAAATTTGGTTATGATGTACATACTGTGGGGTCGGGCTACAGATTCCTCAATAGGACACCCATAGTACAAGAGTTAATAACTAGAATCAACAAATGGGACTTACTCAACTAAAAAAGTTTTTTCTCAGCAAAAGAAACAATAAGAGAGGTAAATATGGAGCCTACATCCTGGGAAGAAATCTTTACTACTCACACTTCAGATAGAGCCCTAATATCCAGAGTATACAAAGAACTCAAAAAATTAGACAATAAGATAACAAATAACCCAATCAACAAATGGTCCAAGGACCTCAACAGACACTTCTCAGATGAGGACATACAATCAATCAATAAGTACATGAAAAAATGCTCACCATCTCCAGCAGTCAGAGAAATGCAAATCAAAACCACCCTAAGATACCATCTCACTCCAGTAAGATTGGCAGCCATTATAAAGTCAAACAACAAGAAGTGCTGGCAAGGATGTGGGAAAAGAGGTACACTTGTACATTGCTGGTGGGACTGCAAATTGGTGTAGCCAATTGGGAAAGCAGTATGGAGATTTCTTGGAAAGCTGGGAATGGAAACACCATTTGACCCAGCTATTCCCCTTCTTGGTCTATTCACTAAAGACCTAAAAAGAGCATGCTACAGGGACACTGCTACATCGATGTTCATAGCAGCACAATTCACAACAGCAAGACTGTGGAACCAACTTAGATGCCCTTCAATAGAATAATGGATAAAAAAATGTGGCATTAATACACAATGGATTATTACTCTGCATTGAAAAATGAAAAAATCATAGAATTTGCAGGAAAATGGATGGCATTAGACTGGATTATGCTAAGTGAAGCTACACAATTCCTGTAAAACAAATGCCAAATGTCATCTTTGATATAAGGAGAGTAACTAAGAACAGATAGGGACAAAGAGCATGACAAGATGATTAACATTAAACAGGGATGAGAGGTGGAAGGGAGGGAGAAGGGAAATTGCATGGAATTGGAAGGAGACCCTCTGGGTTATACAAAATTACATACAAGAGGAATTGAGGGGAAAGGGAAAAATAATACAAGGGGGAGAAATTTATTACAGTAGAGGGAGTAGAGAGAGAAGTGGGGAGGGGCGGGGAGGCCAGGGGGAATAGTAGAGGATACGAAAGGCAGCAGAATACAACAGACACTAGTATGGAAATATGTGAATCAATGGATGTGTAACTGATGTGATTCTGCAATCTGTATACAGGGTAAAAATGGGAGTTCATAACCCACTTGAATCAAAGTGTGAAATATGATATATCAAGAACTATGTAATGTTTTGAACAACCATAAATAAAAATTAAAAAAAACTATCTTTGGTGCATAATGCACACAATTCTAATATTTCTACAGTAACTGACCCAGTTTAACATCAATGCAAGTAGATTCCTATTGGACATGATGTGTATTTTGACATTCACTTTTATTCAACACTGATACATTACTATTTCATCAGTTTATGCATATAACAGGATATATATTTCATTCACAATTTAGAAAATTTATAGGCATTTGTTTCACTTTCAATCACTTCCTGCTTCAGAACACATGGATTCCTCCATATTTCTTGACTGGTCTTTTCATGAGACTTTTTTCCAAACATATTATTTTCGATTTCCATAATCACTTTTGAAACAAAACTCACACACACTTCATGATAAACAATAACCCTAAGATTACCATTAGATATATAACTGGTTGGAGTGAATGATTGTATGTCAATATATGATTTCCTATATATTTTCAGATATCAATTCAATCCATTATTTAAAGTGGAACCAGTTATAATATTTATTCACAGTATGGTCTATTCATGCATTATCTCTATATTCATAGACACAGGGTACACCACTTTGTACCCCCAATACTAATTTATATGTCTTCAAATATTGCTCCCAGTAATCGTGGAAGAAATACTCATGTCATATGATCTACATATACATTTGATCACAATATTTTTCTGGGCACAAAATGCAAAAATCACACTTATGATTGTACCAAATACTAAATGGAAAGTGAACATGGATTACTAAAACGATAAATGTCCTGGTTGCCTAATGCTTTCAAATGTCATTCCTATTGGTGACGACATATTTGTTTCTTCCTAAGATTATGTATTCAATCTCAACCCTATTGAAAATGTCTAATCCTATCACTCACTGTATAATTGCCTAATTTCGTAAGGTCTGTATTGATATTTTCCTTTCTACATATTTTCCCCAGTTAATCATTGTGACTGACTCTTCACATGTGGTAAAATTTACATTCACTCTATAACCAAAACACTATTGCTACAGAACTTTTGCTCCATGTCCTATACTCACTCTATTTCCTAAACCTACTGACTACCTTCCTAATCCCACCGACTATCTCAATTTGAGTGAATGTTCTCTTCTAAAATCAATCTTCCAAGGTGTAAGGTCCTATGCCATTGATTATCGATTTATCTGAGACATCTGTGCAGAATGTAATTATAAGCTAAGTATCCCAATCAAGGGCCTAATGCCCTTCTGGGCTTCAAATCTTACCTAGATTTCTGTTTCCATACTTATATTTCACCTCTATAATCTTATAAATATCGCAGGTTCCCAATACTATTAATCATCCTTCGCAATGATTCGTAACCCAAATCAAACATGTTATTAACGCTAACCATACACTCTTCCCTCAATCTAACTTTGCAGAAGAGCAGGGACAGAGTTCGTCTTACAATACAGGAATGTAGGGTATCTTCCTCCTGCTGAGAACCTCAAATGTCCATTCAGATTTGATCCCTGGAGAAGATGTAGGCATCTATGAAGGACCTGAGAGAGCAAATGTCATCTTCCATCGCAAACAACCTTTCCAGGATGAAGGGTTGTGTCTGAATAAGCCTCTCTCTTGTTAATGTACAGAAGATAGACCAAACCAGGCATGTGTGGAGAGCTGTTCCTGGGTGCCTATGGTTGATATACCATTCTAACTTGTAAAAGTGTCACAGGAAGTAAGGGCAGCCTCCATCTCATAGGACAAAGTGGTTGCCAAGGCAATGACCTCAAAGAATTCCTGAAGGAAGTAATCTCACCTCACTTCCTTGGTGATGGAACTCTCTGAACTTGGAATCCGGGAAGCCAGGCACCCAGAGCCAGTCTCAGTCCCAGTCCCAGTGGTCTTATTTTTTGGATTTACCAAGGACAGAGTCAGTCTTTCTTGGTACCTACTGAGGTGAGGATGAACAAATGTCAGGAAAGCACTGAAGAGGGGCCTTTCCTGAGACAGCAGGTAGTGGCTCACCGTTGGCTAGTGACAACTTCACAGATTTGGCCAACGAGACCATATCTGACACAGGACAGGCGATTTCATCAGAACGTAGTTTGGCCCACCAGTCAGAAGACACTCCCAATAGTCACAGACCTACTTGGGGAAGGAGCTTCCTTTGTGTGTGTGGGTGTGGGTTTGAGAATTTGTCTCATGTTCTGAGAATAGGTAGGAAAGGTGGTTTGTTTGGTTTGGAGTGAACTGTTTCTGGTAAGTCGTTTGACAAGGCCAGTGTTTCTTTGTCTGTGTATCCCACTGTGTCCGTGGTTTTAGATATTAGAAAAGAAAATGAATCATTGGGATGTGTCCTGTCTAGACTCAACTTGCCCAATTTATGAATGGACTGCGGCTTGACTTATGGGTGGACAATTCCAACAATCTTCCTAAGTTCCTGTTTTCTTCCTGAATTCTGGCCACTCTCCAGAATAGGCTCATGGTTTTTTGTCCAAAATATGTACCACCTCCAAGCTCTGTGACATGGCCATGTACTGGATAGCTGAAAGAAATGGGAGCATCTCAGAAAACTCAGATATTAGTTTGACTAGGAAATTCTAAGTGAAGAAACCCTGCTTTGGGCCTTTTGCTCACCAATTGTTCTGATGCCCTGAATGTCAGGAAGGTCTTTGCCTCAGGCCACACCATTGTAGAGCCTAAAGAAACAGTTTTCAAATGGAAATGAAAGGGCATCACCTGTGGCTCTTTGCTTAATTGCTTTGGAAAGGGATGTGTCTGAATCAGCCTTTTGGCCCTGTGTGAGACTGTGGCTTAGATTCTCAGCACCTGATGGATCTAAAGAAGGATCCCATGTTTGCATCCAAAACCAAAATGGACAAAAGAGCAGTCAGTGTGGATGAAGTCTCTCGCATTCCTCTGTAAGGTTCCTGTCATCCATCATGTGAGAATAGTGATAATTTGGTTCATTTGTGTTCCTCAAAACCCTGCAGAGGCTAGCCCATAAGTGCTTGGTTTTTCTCAAGACTCCAATTCACATAAAGAATCTAAAACACACAGTCAGTAGGCCTCAAATTGGAGAAGCAGTGCCATATTAATGGCAGGCCTATTTGATCACTCTTGGTTCACTGGAAGGATGTCCTGGCCACCCTTATTTTAGGCAAATGAGGGGCAAGGGAGGTTATATTGGACACTGTCTTGGGCTGCACCCCTCATGGAAACCTCCAGCCAGAGATTATGATGATTGTGTAAATGGAAGAAGATGAGTGCCATGTGGAAGTGTTTTGGGTTTAATTGTGGATATTTGTGTGACACTTGGAAGACATAACAAGGTCTACCTGGGCTTGAACTCTGGTGTGATTCCCCTTATAGACTGAGTTCAGGAACTGATCTCAGAGAAGTATTGCCATGTATTGTGTTGTGATTTAAGAGGCCATGTATGAGAGTCACCCTTGGAAACTGAGATCTAGCCCCAGAGTGGCTTTCCACAGAGCACTGGGAATTTCAGCCAAGATAACACATGATTTCATTCGAAAGACTTGGCAGCCATAGTTGAGAGTGAAAACACACATGGACCTCATATTGTAGACCTTAATGGGCCTGGCTTAATGTGACCTTTTGGCCATTCTTTGGGAAGCCTTGCCTGTGAGGGTTCTCCAGAGCTTTCATTGAAATAATCTTGCTCACCATTTACTGGTTCCTGAATGAATTGAAACCCACAGTGCCTCCAACTTCATCCTTGAAAAATGTCTAAATAAATACCATGAAATTTTTGAAATTCCCATGACCAGGTGGCACTGGAGAATCTTTGGATGTCCTGTTGCTGATCATGGATGTACCAGACAGTGCCTTGCTTGACTGAGTTTTATGAAAATTGTGTAGAACAGAGGTGCCAGAAAGTTGCAGCTTGCTGAGAAGTGGGCCTAGAGCTGTGGTGGGCAGGAGTGTGATAAAACATCTGTGTTGTAGCAATGTGGATCTTCCATTAGCTTCCAAATGGCTTGTGGATTACATGAAGCAGCCAGCAGACCCTTGTAATTAAAGGCATCTTGTTATATGGAGAGGAGTCAGGGCAATGTTCAGAATCAGGTTGCTATGGACAAGGATGCAATGTGGCAAGCTTTGAGGGATAGAAGCGTGGTTGGTGCGTTCTTCTGCAGACTCTGAACCACCACACATGACAGAACTCCCTCCAGCACTGTGTCTCAGTTGAACTCCTTGAATTTCATGAAGCAAATACCAAACTCCCAGTTCAGCAGCAAAAACCCCACAAAAAGTGGAGGAGGACCAAATGGCTTCACAGTCCAACGGGGAGACACTTAGCCCCCAGAGGCCACAGTTTACCTAAAAAGAAGAAAATCAACACTGCTACCTTATGTTCATTGGAAAATAAGATACCATGTCCTCCACGTCACATAGAGGCAGACCCAGCTTTGATGGTCTCACTACAAAGGAAGCCAATTCTCCTGACAACAACATATTTTTCACGTTCCCAAACTCAGAGGCAGTTGCTCTAAAAGTTTTTAGGCCAGCAGAGCTCCATGTTTGTGGAGTGTTTACCCTGTCCCTTACTTTTGGAAACTCCTCTACAATCTCCAAGGTTGTGAACTCCTGAGCATTTTCCATTCCAGATATGTATTCACTGATTTTCTATCTATTCTTCTCTAACTGTGTCTTACTTGGGGTGAAGGTAATTTCAAGGCATTGTTCTGGATGAGAGTGGGAGGATATTTGTGTAGCATATATTTGCATACAATTTGGATTCAATTTCCAATTTTCCTTTTGAAATACTGAATCCCTGACACTAACCCATACATACTAGACTCAGACAACTCATCCTAATATGATAGAGAAAAATAACACAAACCAATAGAAATACAAGCAGTTCATTGGAGGCACGTTGTATAGTTGGACTTGCATTTTGCATTATACAAGGTAGGAGTTATAAATCTAGTCAATGTTTAATAGAAAAAGATCTCCATGTGTTTTTAAAGTTAACAAATATGAGAATTCATGTTTCCCTTTCTCTTTAGCCTATTCACACTTGTATATTTATATGCATATATAGAATCCTACCAGGTATCACACGTACATCTTTGTGAGGTGGCTGACTTGGCAGATACAAATTGTGAGAAGAGATCACTCCTCCTAAATGCTGTTGGAACTGAAAATTCAACCTATAGGGAGCGTCCTAGTAGAACAACATTATACGTAAACTCATGTTCAGTAAAATAAATATTTTTGCATCTGTGGATGATATATATTTACTGATGAATTTAGATTGGCATTTATATTGCTACTTTTTAATGTCTGTGAGTGTTTTGTGTGTGTGTGTGTGTGTGTGTGTGTGTGTACACTCTCCAGATTTTTCAAAATATGAAATATATGTGTCTAATATACACTCTCTAAATTCATTTATGTTCATGTATGTGGATTTTTAATCAACTTTTCACAAGATTATTCTCAGAAATATTCATCCACCTGAAATACATATTTGTTTCCTAGTACTGAAAACTAACTTCAGGTAATGATGCATACAAATCCTAATTATTCTACAGTAACTGACCCAGTCTAACATCAATGCAAGTAGATTCCAATGGGACATGATATGTAATTCTTTATTCATTTGTATTCGACACTTTTACATTATTATTTCTTCAGTTTTTGCACATCATAGGATATACATTTCATCCACAAGTTCACAAATTTGTAGGCATTTGTTTCAAATTTAATCACTTTTTGCTTCAGAACACATGTATTGTCAGGGTTTCTTTACTGGTATTTTCATGAGTCTTCTTTCCAAACACATTATTTCCATAGTCACTTTTGAAGCAAAACTCACACACTCTTCATGATAAACCAAAACACGAATATTACCATTAGATGTATAACTGCTTGGAATGAATGATTGTATATCAATATACGATTTCCTGTGATTTTTCAGATATTAGATCAATTCATTTTTTAAAGTTGAAAAAAGTTATATTATTCATTCACATTACGGTCTATTCATTCTTTATCTCTATATTCATAGACACAGGGTACACCTCTTTGTACCCCCGATTCTAATTTTACATCTTCAATATATTGCTTGCAGAAATGGTGGAAGACATACTCATGTCACCTGATGTACATATACATTTTATCAAAGTAATATTCTGGGCAAAAAAATGTAAAGGTCACATTTATGATTGTACCAAAGCCTAAATATAAAGTGTACATGAATTACTAAAAACATCCATGTCCAGGTTGCCTAATGCTGTCTATTGTCAATCCTATTGGTGACCACATATTTGTTTCTTCCTAATTTATATATTCAAACTCAACCCTGTTGGAAATGTCTAATCCTATCACTCACTTTATACTTTGCCTGATTTCATAATGTTTCTATTGATATCTGCTTTTCAACAAATTTTCCCAAGTTGATCCTAGTGACTGACACTTCATATGTGCTGACATTTACATTCACTCTATAATCGAAACCCTATTGCTAAAGAACTTTTGGTCCAAATCCTATACTCACTCTTCTTTCTAAACCTACCGACTATCTTCCTAATCCTACCGACTATCCCTTTTTGACTGGATGTTCTCTTCTACATTCAATAAAATGTCCTATGCCATTGTATATCGAATTATCTGAGACAATTTTGCAGAGCATAATTCAAAGCTAAGTATCCCAATCAAGGGCCCAATGTCCTTCTGGGCTTCAAATCATACCTAGATTTCTGTTTTCATACTTATATTTCACCTCTATATTCTTGTAAATATCGCAGGTTCCCAATAGCATTATTCATCGCACAGAATGATTCGTAACCCAAATCAAACCTGTTATTAACCCTAAACATACTCTGTTCCCTCAATCTCATTTTACAGAAGAGCAGGGACAGAGTGGTTTTTACAATACAGGAAACTTGGGGACCTTCCACCTGCTGAGAACTTCAAAGGTCCATACAGAACTGATACCTGGAGAAGTTGTAGGCAGGTATGAAGGACCTGAGAGAGCAAAAGTCATCTTCCATGGCAAACAACCTGGTCAGGATGAAGGGATATGTATGAATCAGCCTCTCTCTTCTTATTGTAGAGAAGATGGACCAAACCAGGCCTGTGTGGAGAGCTGTTCTTGGGTGCCAATGGTTGATATACCATACTACCTTGTGAAAGTGTCACAGGAAGTAGGGGAAGGCTCCATCTCATGGGACCTTTGGAAGCAAGTGTTAGGACAAAGTCGTTGCCAAGGCAGTGACCTCATTCAGTTCCAAAGAAAGTGACATACCTCATTTCCTTGGTGATGGAACTCTCTGAACTTGGTATCCAAAAAGCCAGGCACCAAGAGGCAGTCCCAGTCCCAGTCCCAGTGGGCTCACTTGTTTGGATTTACCAAGGACAGAGTCAGTTTTCTTGGTACCTAATGATGTGAGGATGGCCAAATGCCAGGAAAGCTCTGAAGATGGACCTTTCCTGAGAAAGCAGATTGTGGTTCACCACTGGCTCCTGACAACTGCACAGAGTTGGCCAAGGAAACCAGATCTGAGAGAAGACAGACCATTTCAGGGGAACATAGTATGGCCCACCAGTCAGAGGACACTCTGGATAGTCACAGACCTACTTGTGTGAAGGAGGTGCCTTTGTGGGAGTGTGTGTGGGTTTATTGTTTTGTCTCATGTTCTGAGAATAGATGGGAAAGGCGGTTTGGTTTGGAGTGGACAGTTTCTAGTAAGTTGTTTCACAAGGTGAGTGTTTCTATGTCTGTGTATCCCACTGTGTCCATTGTTGTAGACATTGGAAAAGAGAATGCATTAATGGATGTGTCCTGTCAAGTGTAAATCTTCCCATATTTCAACCTGCCCAATATATGAATGGAGTGCAGCTTGTCTTGTCGATGTGCAACACCTGCTATCTTTCTAAGTTGCTGTTTTCTTCCTGAATTCTGGCCACTCTCTAGAATAGGCTCATGGATTTGTGTTCAAAATATGTACCACCTCAAACTCTGTGACATGGCCATGTACTGGATAGCTGAAGAGAATTGCGAGCATCTCAGAAAACTCAGATATCAGTGTGACCAGGAAAGTCTCAGTGGAGAAACCCTGCTTTGGGCCTTTTGCTTACTTATTGTTGTTTTTCACTGAATGTCAGGAAGTTCTTTGCCTCAATCCACCCCTTTGTGAAGCCTGAAGTAAACAGTTTTCAAATGGAAATGAATGGCATCACCTGTGGCTCTTTGCTTAATTGCTTTGGGAAGGGATGTGTCTGAATTAGTCTCTTGGCCATGTGTGTGGCTTTGAGTTAGATTCTCAGCACCTGATGCATCTAAAGAATGATCCCATGTGTGCATCCAAAACCATAATGGCAAAAATATCATTCATTATGGATGAAGTCTCTTGCCTTCCTCTGTTAGGTTCCTGAACTCCATCAAGTGAGACTAGGGATTCTTTGGGTCAAATGAGTTCTTCAATTCCCTGCAGAGGTGCTTGGGTTTTCGAGTAACTCCAAATCACATAAGAAATTGATACCTGAAATCAGTAGGCCTCAAATTGGAGAAACACAGAAGTATTAATGGCAGGCTTATTTGATCACTCCTGGTTCACAGAAACGGTGTCCAGGCCACCCTGACTTTAGGCAAATGAGGAAAAAGCAAGCTGATTTTGGACACTGTCTTGGCTTTTCTCATGACTCCAAATCACATAAAGAATCTAGACCCCACAGTCAGAGAGCCTCAAATTGGATAAGCGGAGCCGTATTAAGGGCAGGCCTCTTTGATCACTCCAGGTTCACAGGAAGGGTGCCCAGGGCACGCTGAAGTTAGGCAAAAGAGGTGCAAGAAGCTTATTTTGGACATTTTCTTGGGCTGCACAACTCATGGAAAACTCCAGGAAGAGGTTATGATTAGTGTCTATATGGAAGAAGAATAGGGCCATGAGGGAGTATTCTGGTTTTAATTGTTTTCATTTGAGTAGCGGTTGGAAGAGTTGTCTGGGTCCACCTGGACTTGAACTCTGGTGTGATTCTCCTTATAGACTGAGTTCTGGAACTGACTTGAGAGAAGTATTGCCATGAATTGTGTTGGGATTTTAGGAGGCCAGGCATGAAGTTGCCATTGGAACCTGAGATCTAGGCACAGGTTGGCTTTCCACAGAACACTGCAAATCTCAGCCAGGATATTACATGATTTTATTCTGAAAGACTTGGCATGCATTATAGAGATTCAAAACCCACATGGACCTCGCTTTATGGACCTCAATTGGCCTCGCTTCATGTGACTTTTTGGCCACTCATTGGGTAGCCTTGCATGTGAGAGTACTCCAGAGCTTTGCCTGAAATTAGTTTCCTAACCCTTTAAGGGTTCCTGAATGAATTGAAACCCACAGTGCCTCCAACTTCATCCATGAAAAATTGCTAGATAATTACCATGAAATTTTTAAAATTCCCATGACCAGATGTCACTGGAGAACCTTTGATGTCCTGTTGATGATCATGAATATACCAGACAGGGCCTTGATTGACTGGGTTTCATGAAAATGGTGTAGAACAGAGATGCTAGTAAGTAGGAGCCTGGTGAGTAGTGGACCTAGAGAAGTGTTATGCAAGTGAGTGATAAAACATCTGTTGTTGAAATAGTTGTCCATGTATTTTTAAGGTTAACAAATATGTGAATTCCTGTCTCCCTTTCTCTGTATTCTTATATGCACATATAGATTCCTACCTGGTACCACACGTACATTCTTGTGAGGTGGCTGACTTGGCAGATACAAATTGTTAGAAGAGATCACTTTTACTAAACTTGTTGGAATTGGATATTCAACCTATGGGTGAGCTTGCTAGTTGAACAGCATTATACATAAATCCATGTTCAGTAAAATTAATATTTTTAGATCTCTGGATGATGCATATTTTATAATGAATTTTGATTGACATATATATTGCTACTTTTTTGTCTGTGTGTGTGTTTTGTGTATATATATATATATATATATATATATATATATATATATATATATACACTCTCCAGATTTTTCAAAATATGAAATATATGTGTCTTATATACACTCCCTAAATTCATTCATGTTTATGTATGTGGATTTATAATCAACTATTCACAAGATTATTCTGAGAAATATTCATCCACCTGAAATTTGCCTAATGATCTCAAATGTCAATCCTATTTGTGACTACATATTTGTTTCTTCCTAAGATTATATATGTAAACTCAACCCTGTTCAAAACATCTAATCCTATCACTCACTTTATACTTTGCCTGTTTTCGTAATGTCTCTATTGATATCTGCTTTCCTACATATTTTCCCCAGTTCATCATTGTGACTGACTCTTCACCTGTGCTGACATTTACATTCACTCTCTAATCGAAACCCTATTGCTAAAGAACTTTTTTTCCAATTCCTATACTCACCCTTCTTCCTGAAAGTACTGACTATCTTCCTAATGCTATAGACTATCCCTTTTTGACTGGATGTTCTCTTCTACATTCAATCATCCAAGTAAATGTGGGGCGAGCTTCAGAGGAGGAGACAACCAACAGACTATCTCATGCAACATCAAAGGGTTTTTTGGGTGTCCAGCATGCTGGGGCTCAGAGATCACTTGAATCGAGCAGATAGCCCTGAGAATAGCTTAAGTAGAGCTTATATACTTTCCCTGGAGAGGGCAGGGAGGGAATTTTATTGATGGGTCAGGGCGAGTGGGTGGTTTGCGTGCAACTGGGTGAGGGAGTACATTCTGCAGTTGCGCAGTTGGGGACAGAACATTCTGGGAACAAGATTTGCAAGCATTTCTCAAGATTTCAACAGTGTTTTGTTAAGCATACAGAAAAACAAGAAGTGACAAGTACCTATTTTATTAACCTTTAATTCCCCACTTCTTCTTCTGGCTACTTTTAATCATAAAAATGATCATTGGAGGGTGTCACATTCTATGTCTGCTAGTGGGGTATTACCATAAGTTTAACTCGTCCAATTTGAGCCTGGAGAAAAGAAATTACACGGTTGAGCAAACAGGGTTTTATAGTTAGCAATAATATGAGGATTATTATTGGACCTGCCAGGTTGATAAAAACGTAGTTAACCAGGAGGAGTGTGTGAACCAAGACTCAAGCCACCCTTTTTGGGCCTCTCTCTCTTGTTGATGCTCTTCAAGGTGTCTTTTAAATTTACTCATAGATTTTATTACAACTCCAGTATGGTCAGCATAAAAACAACATTCTTCCCTCAATGCATCACAAAGGCCCCCTTCTCTAATAAAGAGGAGGTCCAACCCTCAACTGTTCTGTAAAACAACTTCAGAGAGAGAGGTTAAAGATTCATGCAAAGCTCTGATGGGGGTTTCTAATATCTTAGTTTTGCTCTATTGCTGCTTCTAATTGGGTCATTTGTTGTGTCCCATGGACAATGGCAGTGGCTCCTGTGCCCACCCGTGCAGCAACTCCTATTCATAATAGGATGGCTAAAGTGAGCGATACATGTTCCCAGTGGAACCGGTTGTATGCCCCCCCCATTTGATCTTCAAACGAACCTGCATCATGATAGAGCACTCTGGGAAACATCTGCACCATTTCAAAATTAATCCCATCTGTTGACCATTTCATGAAAACATAAACAATGTTTAAGTATATAGAATTATGCTGTTGTAGGGACACACAAGGCAAGGCACCTAAGATAGCACTGAAGACAGGGAAACAGTCCTATTTTGTTGCAACCGGATTCAGAGGGCATTGCTTCTGTTGTAATCAATTAATCCCCTGAAACTCAAGTTTAGGTAGTTTCAGAATTTTGTACCCAGCATATAAGGATGGGGCTCAGAAGTTTACAGTCTGCAGAAGTTCAAAAAAGCAGTATTTGTTTCTGATTTTTCCTCTGTTCTGGGCAAGTTAAATTTTCAAGGACACATGGGAGGGGGAGAGCTTTTTATTCCCTTTCTTATTTTTCCCCTGCCAGCTGTTACAACGGAGCCCATTTGGTAATTTCTTTATCTTTGAAATGTAGCCATTTCTGTGAAGCCCCAGCTGAAGGCCAGAGGCCTTGTTCACATATTTTGTGAAAAACAAGTTAGGGGTTGTCTAGCTTAGAAGTATTGAGTTTTTTAGCCAGTGGCCAAGTAGAACAGGGCAATACAAAAAGAGAAAGTTTATCTACATTGAACTCTTTATAGAAACTCTATGCTGAAAGTTCTAAATTCAGCCATGGTGAAGACTTCTGGAGAAGGACATTTAAGACTTTTCTGTGGGCCTGGTACAGAGGGGGAATACGGGGAAGGTGGGGCTGAGAGAAGCTCTGAGGATCTGAGAATGAGGAAAAAGAGAGATGTAAAAGAATAATTGGAAAGGGGTTTGGGAATTTCCTAGCAACAAAACTTCAGCAGTAGAACAGGTAGAGCAGAGCAGAAAACGGGAGTGAGTATCCCAAAATTCTGTGAGGGACTTTAAATTTTAGTAACCTGTTTTCAGTGATGACAAAGCAACTTTAATGGCCATTTATATTACATCTTGGATAAGGGTCTGAGAGCTCTCCTCAGCTCGTTTGAGCTTTGGGTTAGCTGGAAAGAGGACCTGGTGGGACCCGGTGAGGGCACTGACAGGAGAAGAGAGGAATGAGTCGGTGGAGGGGTACCTCAGTACCTGCTACCTCACTAGTGGGCAATTGTCTGAGAACTGGTGGAGGTTTGGGATTCTGATCTAGAAATTGGAGGGGAGAAATCAGGTTGCTGAGGTGGGAGTGACAGCAGAGAGTCTGGAGCAGAAGGCTGAGGATAAAAATCTATTGGAGAAGCATAGTTCAGGATGTGAGTGAAGGAGGGAAAAGGCTTCCACATAGGGGAATCTCCTTTCACCCTTTTGAGCACTTGCAGAAGTTAAAAAGGTCACGCAAAATTTGAGGATCTAGAGACCCCTCTGGGGGCCATCCTTTTTCTGTTTTCTAGTTGGTAATATGGCCAATGCTGTGTACTGAATTTGATGAAGTACTGGGGTTCCATCAGGCAGCCCCTGTATGATCACATCTCCATGAAATACAGAAGAAGTCGGCTTTTCCCCCACACAGCCGTTACTGTTTGTGGCTTTGATAGTTTGCTGGGCAAACATAGTAATCTAGGCTAGCCAACCGCATCTGGTTCGCGTGTCCCTACATCCATAATGTTTGTTTCTATTATCTATGGTACGGAAGGGATTTAATGGTATTTTAGTGGGATTTTCTTCATCAGGGATATCCCAATAAAAAAGACCTATGGCCAGCTGACAAATGTCTGGGTGGAGAGATGGCCACCAGGTCCCTAAGGGGGCTGTATGCGAGATAGATTATACTCTTTTCCAGTAGGATTTGTGATCAGCCATCGCTGCTTAACAGGCTGATGAGGGTTAGGACTACTTGTGGCCAAGGGGAGAGTATATAACCTTATCCACATGGCGAATACAAAATTTGAAACTGTTACCAGTCTTTTATAGTTTCCAGAAAGATTCTGGACAAGGAGCAGGCTTGAGATGAGAGGCATGGATCCAGGAAGTGATTCTGTATACCTTTACCACTGTAGGTGTTATAAGTAGCACCTGGTATGGTCCTTTTCAGCAGGGTTCCAGGGATGACACCTGATGTCATCTTACATACATGAAGTCTCTTATTTGATATGGATGTGGAATCCCCTGGTACACAGTTTGTTAGGCAATGGCCAGCTATTTTCACAGGTATCACTGAGTTCTTTCAAGAGCTTTAAGTCTGTCAACCAAGAGGGTGTGAAATGGATCCTTAGGTCTTACAGTTGGGCTTAGGACCCTTACTGGACGAGGGCCACCATAGAGAATTTCTCAGGGGGTAAGGCTACTCAAAGAAACAGAAGGATTTTTTCTTGCATGAAACATTGCATAAGTCAGCAGCATAGTCCAATCTTTTATGCTGGTCTCTAAGCTTAATTTCATTAAGGTCTCTTTAATTGTTCTATTCATTCTTTCTACTTGTCCTGAACTCTGGGGTCTATAAGCACAATATAACTTCCAATTAATCCCCAGGTTCCTGGCTAACCCCTGACTTACCTGGGCCATGAACATCGGTCCATTATCAGATCCTATTACTGGCTTAGCTTCCTCCAATGGTAGAGAGGCTTAGTCAGAAGCAGGGGAATCACTTAGAGTGTGTTGTGTGTTAGGGGACGAGGGCAGGGGATAAGGAGGGGAGAAGAGTCCAGTAGAGTCAAATCTTGTGACTCAGGGAGAACAGAGGGTGGAGGAGGTGGAAGACATGAGGGTTTGAGAGATCATGGGGGAAGGAGTATGAGCAGAGGAATGTCAAGGAAAGGCTTCACCCATGGAGGAGGAGATTTGCAGAGGTCGGCAAAGTTAAGATATATGGCTGTTGATCAGGATGGCTATGTGGCCCTGGCTGAAAGACAATATCTCTGACTTTTTAAATTAGTGGGAAGTAGAAAGATATTTCTAGGGGCCATACGACTCCAAAATGGGCCATTCTGAGGCACAGAGAGTCTGCCAGGTCTAGCGTTTTACTAAAAAAAGAAAGATACTGAGCCCTTAAGCGGACTTTGGTTCAGTGATCAAGGGTCAGGGACAGAGGCTTTGAAGTGCTCTGTCCCATAATGAAAGGTACACAAACAGTAAAAGCAAAGTCACATGACACAGATAAGACAAGACCATGAAGACAGGCAATGGACGTCCAACACTGAGACCAGGAATGCGTAGCCGGCAAAACTCGATAGGATGGCAATACCTAATCTAAAACAAAATATCACTGAGTCTATGAAGCAATTGTTCCTTGATTCTCCGAGTCCTCTGCGGGGTCCCCCATGGAGGTGCCCTATGTCTCTGTGACACGTCTCTCAGCCACCGTCGGAGAGACCCCAGGCTCTTCATCGCCAGCAATTTTGCCAAGCCCTAACATGACACCTGAAACCAGAAAGAGGCGCCTTACTTGCTCCGAGAGGAGCCCGTTGGGGGTCTCTCATCCGCCACTGCCAGAACTCGTTGGAACCTCAATATGTAAAGGTCAGGCGAGTGTTGGAGGAAGAGACTACCAAGAGACTGTCTCATGCAACAGCAAAGGGTTTTTTTTGGGTCCAGCTTGCTGGGGCTCACAGCTAACTTAAATAGATCAGAGAGCTCTGAGAACAGCTTATGCAGAGCTTACATACATTTCTTGGAGAGGGAAGGGAGGGAAGTTTACTGATGTGTAAGGGTGAGTGGACGGTTCGCGTGACACCGAGTGAGGCAGTACATTCTGCAGTTTGGCAGTTGGGAACAGTACATTCTAGAACAAGATTAGCAAACATTTCTCAAGATTTCAACAGTGTTTTGTTAAGCATACAGAAAAACAGGAAATTACAAGTACCTATTTGATTAACCTTTCACTACCGACTATCCCTTTTTGACTGGATGTTCCTTCTAAATTAATTCATGCAAGGTACAAGGACCTATGCCATTGTATATCGATTTATCTGAGACATCTCTGCAGAACGTAATTCAATGCTGCGTATCCCAATCAAGGGCCCAATGCCCTTCTGGCCTTCAAATCATACTTAGATTTCTTTTTTCATACATATATTACACCTATATATTCTTATACACATAGCAAGTTCCCAATAACATTATTCATCCAGCACAATGATTTCTAACCCAAATCAAACATGTTTTTAACCATAATTATACACTGTTCCCTCAATCTAACTTTATAGAAGAGCAGGGTAAGAGTTGATTTTACAATAAAGAAATGTAGGGAAACTTCCACCTGCTGAGAACCTCAAAGGCCAATGCAGAAATGATCCCTGGAGAAGATGTAGGCAGCTATGAAGGACCTGAGAGAGCAAAAGTCATCTTCCATGGCAAACAACCCGGTCAGGATAAAAGGTTGTGTCTGAATCAGATTCTCTTCTTAATGTAGAGAACATGGACCAAAACAGGCCTGTGTGGAGATCTATTCCTGGGTGCCTATGGTTGATATACCATTCTAACTTGTGAAAGTGTCACAGGAAGTAGGGGCAGCCTCAATCTCATGGGACCCTTGGAAGCAACAGTTAAGACAAAGTGGTTGCCAAGACAGGGACCTCATTCAGTTCAGGAAGGAAATGACCTCACCTCACTTCCTTGGTGATGGAACTTTCTGAACTTTGGATCCAGGAAGCCAGGCACACAGAGCCAGTCCCAGTCCCCATCCCTGTGGTCTCACTTATTTGAATTTACCAAGGACAGTCAGTCTTTCTTGGTACCTTCAGACGTGAGAAGAACAAATGCCAGGAAAGCTCGGAAGCGTTGCTTTTCTTGAGAAAGCAGTTAGTGGCTCACCGTTGGCTCCTGAGAAGTTCACAGAGTTTGCCAAGGAGACCAGATCTGAGACAGGACAGGCTATTTTGGGGGAACATATTATGGCCTACAAGTCAGAGGACACTCCGGATAGTCAAAGACCTACTTGGGGGAAGAAGGTGCCTTTGTGGGTGTGGTTGTGGGTTTGTGGTTTTGTCTCATTTTCTGAGAATAGGTAGGAAAGTCAGTTTGTTTCGTTGGAAGTGGACTGTTTCTAGTAAGTCGTTTAACATGGCGAGTGTTTCTCTGTCTGTGTATCTCACTGTGTCCATGGTTGTAGACATTAGAAAAGAGAATTCATGAATGGATGTGTCTTGTCTAGTAGAAAGCTTCTCAGCATTCATATTGCCCCATTTATGAATGGACTGTAGCTTGCCTTATTGATGTGCAACACCTGCTATCTTCCTAAGTTCCTGTTTTCTTCCTGAATTCCGGCCAATCTCAAGAATAGGCCTATGGTTTTGTGTCCAAGATATTTACAACCTCAAAGCTCTGTGACATAGCAATGTACTGGATAGCTGTAGGGAATGGGGAGCATCTCAGAAAACTCAGATATCAGTGTGACCAGGAAAGTCTCAGTGGAGAAACCCTGCTTTGGGCCTTTTGCTTACCAATTGTTCTGTTGCCCTGAATGTCAGGAAGGTCTTTGCCTCTGGCCACCCCTTTTTGAAGCCTGAAGAAAACAATTTTCAAATGGAAATGATTGGGCATACCTGTGGCTCTTTTCTTAAGTGCTTTGAAAAGGGATGTGTCTGAATCAGCCCCCTGGCCCTGTGTGTGGCTGTGACTTAGATTCTCAGCACCTGATGGATCTAAAGAAAGTTCCCATGTTTGCATCCAAATGAAAAATGGCCAAAAGAGCAGTCATTGGGATGAAGTCTCTTGACTTCCTCTGTAAGGTTCCTGAACTCCATCAAGTGAAAATAGGGATCCTTTGGGTCAAATGAGTTCTTCAAAACCTGCAGAGGCTAGCCCATAGGAGTTTGGTTTTATCATGACTAAAATTCACATAAAGAATCTAAACCCCACAGTCAGTAGGCCTCAAATTGGAGAATTGGAGCGGTATTCATGGCAGGCCTATTTGATCACTCCTGGTTCACAGGATGGGTGTCCAGGCCACCTTGACTTTAGGCAAATGAGGGTCAAAGGATCTTATTTTGGACACTGTCTTGGTCTGCGCCCCTCATTTAAACATCCAGCCAAATTATGATGAGTGTCAATGTGGAAGAAGATGAGGGCCATATGGGAGTGTTCTTGTTTTAATTGTGGTAATTTGTGTGGTAGTTGGAAGAGATGACTGGGATCACCTGGGCTTGAACTCTGGTGTGATTCCCCTTAAAGAATGAGTTCTGGATCTGACCTCAGAGAAGTATTGCCGTGAATTCTCTTGGGATTTTACTAGGCCACGCGTGAGAATCGCCTTTGGAAACTGAGATCTAGGCCCAGGATGGCTTTCCACGAAGCTCGGGGATTCTGAGCCAGGATATCACATGATTTACTTCATGAAGACTTGGCAGCCCTAGTTGAGAGTCCAAACACATATGGACCTCACATTGTAGACCACAATGTGTCTGGATTCATGTGACCTTTTTGGCAGTCTTTTGGAAGGCTTTTCTGTGAGTGTTCTCCAGAGCTTTCATTGAAATGAACTTCCTCACCATTTAATGGTTCCTGAATTAATTGAAACCCACAGTGCCTCTAACTTCATTTTTGAAATATGACTAGATTAATACCATGAAATTTCTGAAATTCCCATGACCAGGTGGCACTGGATAAACTTTGGATTTCCTGTTGCTGATCATGAGTGTACCAAAGAGTGCCTTGATTGACTGGGTTTCGTGAAAATGGTGTAGAACAGAGATGCCAGTAATTTGGAGCCTGCTGAGTAGTGGGCGTAGAGAAGTGGACTGTATGTGTGTAAATAAATATTTTTGGTAGGACCACCTGGATCTTCCATTGGCTTTGAAAGACTTGCGACTGACATGGTGCAGGCAGCAGACCTTTATATGTAAAGGCATCTTGTCATATGGAGAGGTTTCAGGGCAATGTTCAGAATCAGGATGCTATAGTCAAGGGGAAAGCTATGTAGGATAGAAGCCTGGTTCGTACATTCTCTTCGCGACCCTGACCAACCACACATGACAGAACTCCTCCAGCATTTTTATCCCAGTTGAACTCCTTGTATTTCGTGAAGCAAGTACCAAACTCCCAGTGCAGCAGTAAGAAACACCCTGGAAAGTGGAGGATCACCAAATGGCTTCACAGTCCACATGGGAGACACTTCAGCCCAGTGGCCTCAGTTTACCTACAAAGAGAGAATTCAGCACCGCTGCCTCATGATCATTGGAAAATGAGAAACCATGTTCTCCAGGTAACATTGATGCAGACCCAGATTTCATGGTGTCACTACAAACGAAGCTAAATCTCCTGACAATTAGATATATTTCTTGTTCCCAACCTCAGAGGAAGTTTCTCAAGAAGTCTTTAGGCCAGCACAGCTCCATGTTTCTGGATTGTTTACCCTCTCCCTTACTTTTGGAAACTGTTCTACCACCTCCAGTGTTGTAAACTCCTGAGCATTTTCCATTCCACATAAATTCACAGATTTTCTAACTCCTCTCCTCTAATTGTGTCTTACTTTTAGCGATGGTTATGTCAAGGCATTGTTCTGGATGAGAGAGGGAAGATTTATGTGTATCACATTTTTGCATACACATTAGATTCATTTTCCTTTTTTCCATTTGAAATACTGAATCCCTGACACTAACCCATACCCTACTAGACTCTGACTACTAATCCTAATATCATGGAGAGAAAGAAACCTAACCGAATAGAAATACAGGCCTTTCATAGGAAGCATGGTGTATACTTCTATTTGCCTTCTGCATTATCAAGAGTATGTGTTTTAAATCTAGTCAACTTTTCATTGTAATATTTCTCCATGATTTTTTAAAATTATCACATATATAAATTCCTGTCTCCCTTTCTCTGTAT
The DNA here is from genome assembly GCF_048772815.1 of Callospermophilus lateralis. NCBI lineage: Eukaryota > Metazoa > Chordata > Mammalia > Rodentia > Sciuridae > Callospermophilus > Callospermophilus lateralis. The sequence goes on from NW_027514294.1 coordinate 56,674, forward strand.
CCTATTCAGCACATGTATTCTTTTATGAATATATATAATATCCTACCTGGTATCACACGGACATTCTTTTGAGCTCCCTGACTTTGGAATATAAAATTGTGAGAACAGATGACTCTCCCTAAATAATGATGGAACTGAAAATTCAACCTATGGGTGAGCTTCCTAGTGAAAAACACTATACATAAATCCATGTTCAGTAAAATGAATATTTTTGGATATGTGGATGAATTATATTTCATGATGAATTTCGATTGGCATATATATTGCTAAATATTAATGTGTGTGTATGTGTGTGTGTGTGTGTGTGCATGTGTGTGTGTGTGTGTGTGTTTGTGTATTTTTTTTAAATCTGGAAAAAATATATATGTGTATATATATATATATATATATATATATATATATATATATATATATTTTTTTTTTCTCCAGATTTTAAAAAATATGAAAAATATGTGTCTTATTATACACTCTCTAAATTCATTTATATTCATGTATGTGGGTTCAAAATCCAATCTTTACAATATTATTTTCAGCAATATTTATATTCCTGTAATACATATTTGTTTCCTACTACTGAAAACTAAGTTCAGTAGGTGGTGCATACAAATCCTAATATTTCTACAGTACCTGACCCAGTTTAACATCAATGCAAGTAGATTGCTATGAGACATGATGTGTATTTTGAAGTTCATTTTTATTCAACACTGGTATATTACTATTTTATCTGTTTATGGACATCATAGGATATATTTTTTCATCCACAACTTCACAAAATTATAGGCATTTGGTTCACATTCATTTACTTACTACTTAAGAACACATGTATTCCTCCATGTTTCTTTACTGGTCTTTTCACTAGACTTCTTTCTAAACACATTATTTTTGATTCCATAATCATTTTTGAAGCAATACACACCCTTCACGATAAACCGTAACCCTATTATTACCATTACATATATAACTGGTTGGAATGATTGTATATATATCAATATAAGATTTCCAATATATTTTCAGATGCAAACTCAATCCATTATTTAAAGTTGGAACTAGTTATATACTTTATCACAATATGGTCTATTCATGCAACATCTCAATAATCATCAACACAAGGTACACCTATATGTATCACCAGTACTAATTTATAAGTTTCCAGAATATTACTTCCCATAATGGTGGAAGAAATACTCATGTCACCTTATCTACATATACAATTTATCACGGTAGTATTATGGACACAAAATGCAAAGGTCACACATATGATTGTACCAAAGCCTAAATGGAAAGTGACCATGGATTACTAAAAACATCCATGTCCAGGGTGCCTAATCCTCTCAAATGTCAATCCTATTGATTATTACATATTTGTTTCTTCCTAAGATTATATATTCAACCTCAAGCCTGTTGAAAATGTCTAATCCTATCACTCACTTTATACTTTGCCTGATTTCCTAATCTTTCTATTGATATCTGCTTTCCTACATATTTTTCCCAGTTCATCATTGTGACTGTCTCTTCACATGTGCTGACATTTACATTCACTCTCTAACTGAAACCCTATTGCTAAAGAACTTTTGGTCCAACTCCTAGAGTCACTCTTCTTCCTAAACCTACTGACTATCTTCCTAATCCTACAGACTATCCCTTTTTGACTGGATGTTCTCTTCTACATTCAATCATCCGAGGTACACGGTCCTATGCCATTGTATATCGATTTATCTGAGACCTCGGTGCAGAACATAATTCAAGCTAAGTATACCAATCAAGGGTTCTGTTGCCCTGAATGTCAGGAAGGTCTTTGCCTCAGGCCACCCCTTTGCGAAGCCTGAAGAAAAAATTTTCAAATGGAAATAAATGGACATCACCTGTGGCTCTTTGCTTAATTGCTTTGGAAAGGGATTTGTCTGAATCTGCCTCTTGGCCCTGTGTGAGGCTGTGGCTTAGATTCTCAGCACCTAATGGATCTAAAGAAAGATCCCATGTGTGCATTCAAAACCAAAATGGCAAAAAGAGCAGTCATTGTGGATGAAGATTCTTGCCTTTCTCTGTTAGGTTCCTGACCCCCTTCAAGTGAGAATAGGGATCCTCTTTGTCAAATGAATTCTTCAATGCTCTGCAGATATGCTTGGGTTTTCTCATGACTCCAAATCACATAAAAAATCTATACCTGACATTCAGTAAGCCTCAAATTATAGAAACAGAGCGGAATTAATGGCAGGCCTTTTTGATCACTCCTGGTTCACAGGAAGGGTGTCCAGGCCACCCTGACTTTAGGGAAATTAGAGGCAAGGGAGCTTATTCTGGAAACTGTCTTTGGTTGCGACCCTCATGAAAACTTCCATCCAGAACTTTTGATGAGGGTCTTTATGGACGAAGATGAGGGCCATGTGGGAGTTTTTTTGTTCTAATTGTGGTCATTTGTGTGGGGGTTGGAAGAGATGACTTGGTCCACCTGGGCTTGAACTCTGGTGTGATTTCCCTTAGAGCCTGAGTTCTGGAACGTACCTCATAGAAGTATTGAAATGAATTGTGTTGGTTTTTAGGAGGCCACGCATGAATGTCACCCTTTGAAACTGAGATCTAGGCCCAAGGTGGCTTTCCACAGAGCAATGGGAATCTCAGCCAGGAAATCACATGATTTTATTCTGAAAGACTTTGCAGCCATTGTTGGCCCTCGGAAGCAAGAAGGAGTGGCCATACTAATATCGATTAAAATCAACTTAAAACCTAAGTTAATCAAAAGTGATAAAGAAGGACACTATATACTGTTAAAAGGCACCATTAACCAACAAGACATAACAATTATCAATTTGTATGCATCAAACAATGGTGGTGCAAAGTCATAAAACAAACTCTCCTCAACTTCAAGAGTCATATAGGCTATAACACAATAATTACGGGTGACTTCAGCACACAACTCTCGCCATTGGACAGATCCTCTAGAGAAAATCTGAATTAAGAAACTATAGAACTTAATAGCACAATCAATAACCTAGACTTAACCAACATATATAGAATATATCAAACATCATAAAGTGGATACATGTTCTTCTCAGCAGCACATTGGTCCTACTCAAATATAGACCATATATTATGCCATATGGAAACTCTTAATAAATATAAAAGTATGGAGATAATACCATGCACCATATCTGATCATAATGGAATGAAACTTGAAATTAATGATTGAAGAAGGAAGGAAAAATTCTACATCACATGGAAAATGAACAATATGTTACTGAATGATCAATGGGTTACAGAAGACATAAAGGAGGAGATAAAAAAATCTCTTAGATACAAATGAAAATACAGACACAACATACCGGATTCTGTGGGAAACAATGAAAGCAGTTTTAAGAGGGAAATTCATTTCTTGGAATTCTTTCCTCAAAAAAAGAAAAGAACAACAAATAAATGATCTCACACTACATCTCAAAAACCTAGAAAAAAAAGCAAAACAACAAATGTAGTAGAAGACAAGAAATAATTAAAATTAGAGGAGAAATCAACAAAATTGAAACAAAAAAATTGAAAAAATAAAAGTTGGTTCTTTGAAAATAAATTAAATCAACAGGGCCTTAGCCATGCTAATGAAGAGAAGTAGAGAGAGAACTCAAATTACTAACATATGGGATAAAAAAGGCAACATCACAACAGACACTACAGAAATTCAGATGATAATTAGAAAGTATTTTGAAACCCCATATTCCAATAAAACAGAAGATAATGAAGATATTGATAAATTTCTTATGTCATATAATCTGCCAAGTTTGAGTCCGGAAGACTCACACAATTTAAATAGAACAATAACAAAGGAAGAAATAGAAGAAACCTTCAAAAGACTACCAACCAAAAAAAGCCCTGGACCAGATGGTTATACAGCAGAGTTCTACAAAACGTTCAAAGATGAATTAATACCAATACTTTTCAAGCTATTTCAAAAAATAGAAAAAGAAGGAGTTCTTCCAAATTCATTCTATGAGGCCAACATCACCCTGATCCCAAAACCAGACAAAGACACTTCAAAGAAAGAAAACTACAGACCAATATCTCTAATAAACTTGGATGCAAAAATTCTCAATAAAATCCTGGCGAATCGAATGCAAAAGCATATCAAAAAAGTTGTGCTTCATGATCAAGAGGGATTCATCCCAGGGATGCAAGGCTGGTTCAATATACGGAAATCAATAAATGTAATCCATCACATCAATAGACTTAAAGAGAAGAACCATATGATCATCTCGATAGATGCAAAAAAAGCATTCTACAAAGCACAGCATCCCTTTTTCTTTAAAACTCTATAAAACACTAGGAATAACAGGAACTTACCTCAACATGGTAATAGCTATATATGCTAAACCTCAGGCTAGCATCATCCTAAATGGAGAAAAACTGAAGGCATTCCCTCTAAAATTTGCAACAAGACAGGGATGCCCTCTATCACCACTTCTATTTAATTTAGTTCTTGAAATACTATCCAGAGCAATGATACAGACAAAGGAAATTAAAGGCATAAAAATAGGAAAAGAAGAACTTAAATTATCGCTATTTGTGGATGACATGATAATATATTTAACAGACCCAAAAGGGTCTACAAAGAAACTGCTAGAGTTAATAAATGAATTCAGCAAATTGGCAGGATATAAAATCAACAGGCATAAATCAAAGGCATTCCTGTATATCAGCAACAAAACTTATGAAATGGAAATGAGGAAAACCACTCCATTTACAGTATACTCAAAGAAAATAAAAAACTTGGGAATCAACCTAACCAAAGAGGTGAAAGATTTATACAATGAAAACTACAGAACCCTAAAGAGAGAGATAGAAGAAGATGTTAGTGGATGGAAAAATATGCCCTGTACATGGATAGGCAGAAATAACATCATCAAAATGGCGATATTACCCAAAGTTCTCTACAGGTTTAATGCAATGCCAATCAAAAACCCAATGGCATTTCTTGTAGAAATAGATAAAGTAATCATGAATTTCATATGGAACAACAAAAGACCCAGAATAGCGAAAGCAATTCTAAGCAGGAAGTGTGAATCCAGAGTTCAAACTGTACTACAAAGCAATAGTAACAAAAACAGTGTGGTACTGGTATCAAAACAGGCAGATGGACCAATGGTACAGAATAGAGGACACAGAGACATATCCACAAAATTACAACTTTCTTATATTTGAAAAGGGGCCTAAAAGCATGCAATGTAAGAAGGATAGCATCTTCAACAAATGGTGCAGGGACAATTGGAAATTCATATGCAACAAAATGAAACGGAATCCCTTTCTTTCACAATGAATAAAAGTTAACTCAAAATGGATCAAGGAGCCAGATATAAAATCAGAGACACTGCGTCTTATAGAAGAAAAAGTTGGCTACGAGGTACATACTGTGGGGTTGGGCTCCAAATTCCTTAATAGGACACCCATAGCCCAAGAGTTCATAAAAAGAATAAACAAATGGGACTTACTTAATCTAAAAAAGTTTTTTCTCAGCAAGAGAAACAATAAGAGAGTTAAATAGAGAGCCTACATCCTGGGAACAAATTTTTACCCCTTACACTTCAGATAGAGCCCTAATATCTAGAATATACAAAGAACTCAAAACAATTAAACAATGAGATAACAAATAACCCAATCAACAATGGGCCAAGGATCTTAACAGACACTTCACAGAGGAGGACATACAATCAATCAACAAGTACATGAAAAAATGCTCACCATCTCTAGCAGTCAGAGAAATGCAATCAAAACCACCCTAAGATACCATCTCACTCCAGTAAGATTGGCAGCCATTATGAAGTAGAACAACAATAAGTGTTGGTGAGGATGTGGGGTAAAGGGTACACTTGTACACTGCTTGTGGGCCTGAAAATTGGAGAGTCCAATATGGAAAGCAGTATGGAGATTCCTGGGAAAGCTGGGAATGGAACCACCATTTGACCGAGATATCGCCCTTCTCAGACTCTTCCCTGAGGATCTTAATAGAGAGCAGTATAAGGATACTGCCACATCGATGATCATAGCGGCACAATTCACAATAACTAGACTGTGGAACCAAACTAGATGCCCTTCAATAGATGAATGGATAATAAAAATGTGGCATCTATACACAATGGAGTATTACACAGCACTGAAAATGACAAAATCATAGAATTTGCAGGGAAATGAATGGCATTAGAATAGATTATGCTAAGCGAAGCTATCCAATCCTTAAAAAACAAATGCCAAATGTTTCCTTTTATATAGAGAGAGCAAATAAGAACAGAACAGGGAGGAAGAACATGAGAAAAATATTAAAACTAAACAGAGATGAGTGGGGGGAGAGAAAGGGAGAGAGAAGGAAAATTATATGGAAATGGTAGGAGACTACTCAATGTTACACAAAATTACATATAAGAGGTTGTGAGGCTAAAGAGGGGAAAACAAGGGAGAGAATTAAACAACAGCAGATGAGGTAGAGAGGGATGATGGGAGGGGAGGGGGAATAGTAGGGGATAGGAAAGGTAGCAGAATTCAACAATAACTAGTATGCTATTATGTAAAAACGTGAGTGTGTAACTAATGTGATTCTGCGATTTGTATTTGGGGTAAAAATGGGAGTTCATAACCCAATTAAGTCAAATGTATGAAAGATGATATATCATGAGCTTTATAATGTTTTGAACAACCAAAAAAAAAAGAATTGAATTTCCAATATTTGAGTCATATAACAACTTTATTTTTTAATAAAATTGTCTTTTATTTGTTATCTTACTTGCTGGTATCTGCCTTTCAGTTTTAAAAAACTATGTGCTTTAGCCATTCATCCATGTAGTATGTAACAGAAAATTTTGAGTGTCTCCATATAACCAGATTGGCAAGGCATCAAGGTTTTCTTCGCAAACAAGGTGAAGGCTTTGCCATTAGAAATTTAATATTCTGCAAAACAATTTTTTTTAACTTTCCAATTAAATTTCCAAAAAAATTTAGGAAAAAAAAAAAGAATCTAAACCCCACAGTAAGAAGGCCTCAAAGTGGAGAAGTGGAGCATTTACGGCAGGCCTATTTGATCACTGCTGGTTCACAGGAAGCGTGTCCAATCAACCCTGATGTTAGGCAAATGAGGGGCAAGGGAGCTTATTTTGGGCACTGGTTTGGATGTGCCCCTCATGGAAAACTCCATCCAGAGGTTATGATGTGTGTTTATATGGAAGAAGATGAGGGCCATGTGGGAGTGTTTTGGTTTTAATTGTGGTCATTTGTGTGGTAGTTGGAAGAGATGACTGGGTCCACCTGGGCTTGAACTCTGGTGTGATTCCCCTTAGAGAATGAGATTTGGAACTGACTTCAGAGAAGTATTGCCATGAATGTTGTTGGGATTTCAGGAGGCCACGCATGAGAGTCGCCCTTGGAAACTGAGATCTTGGCCCAGAGAGGCTTTCCAGAGAGCACTGGGAATCTCAGCTAGGATATCACAGGTTTTATTCTGAAAGACCTGGCAGCCATCGTTGAGAGTCAAAACACACATGGACCTCACATTGGAGACCTCAATGGGCCTGGCTTCATGTGACAATTTGGCCACTCTTTGGGAAGCCTTGCCTGTGAGAGATCTCCAGATCCTTCATTAAAATGAGCTTCCTCAACATTTAATGGATCCTGAATGAATTGAAACCCACAGTACCAACAACTTCATCTGTGAAAAATAGTTAGATAAATACCATGAATTTTTAGAAATTCTCATGACCAGGTGGCACTGGAGAACCTTTGGATGTCCTGTTGCTGATCATGAGTATACCAGACAGTGCCTTGATTGACTAGGTATCATGAAAATGGTGTAGAACAGAGATGCCAGTAAGTTGGAGCCTGATATGTAGTGGGCCTAGAGCAGTGGTGTGCAGGTATGTGATAAAACATCTGTGGTGGGGCCTGTGGATCTGCCATTGACTTTCAAATGCCTTGACACAGACACGGTGCAGCCAGCAGACCCTTCTATATAAAGGCATCTTGTTATATGGAGATTTTTCACGGCAATGTTTAGAATCAGGTTGCTATGGTCAAGGGGCAAGCTATGTGGGATAGAAGCCTAGTTGGTGCATTCTCATGCAGACACTGACCCACCACACGTGACAGAACTCCCTCCAGCACTGTGTCCCACTTGAACTCCTTGTATTTCGTGAAGCAAATACCAAACTCCCAGTGCAGCAGCAAGAAACACAATGAAAAGTCGAGGATGAACAAATGGCTTCACAGTCCACATGGGGTGACACTTAGCCCCCGTGGCCACAATTTAGCTACAAAGAGAGAATTTAGCACTGCTGCCTCATGTTCATTGGAAAATAAGAAACCATGTCCTCCTGGTCACATAGATGCAGACCTAGCTTTGATGGTCTCACTACATCGGAAGTTAAAGCTCCTGAAAACAACATATATTTCAAGTGCCCAAGCTCAGAGGCAATTTCTCAAGAAGTGTTTAGGCCAGCAGATCTCCATGTTTGTGGACTGTTTACCATGTCACTTACTTTTGGAAACTGCTCTATCAACTCCAAGGTTGTGAACTCCTGAGCATTTTCCATTCTAAATATATATTCACAGATTTTCTAACTCTTCTCCTCTAATTCTGACTTACTTGGGGCAAAGGGAATGTCAAGTCATTGTTCTGGATGAGAGAGGGAAGATTGTTTTGTAGCACATATTTGCATACACATTGGATTCATTTTCCAATTTTCTGTTTGAAATACCGAATCCCTGACACTAACCCATACCCTACTAAACTCTGACTACTAATCCTAATATAATGGAGAAAAATAACCCAAACAGAATAGAAATACAAGCATTTCAGAAGAAGCATGGTGTATAGTTGGAATTACCTTTTGCATGATATAAGGTAGGAGTTATAAATCTAGTCAATTATTTGTTGAAATAATTTTCCATGTGTTTTTAAAGTTAAGAAAAATGTGAATTCCTGTCTCCCTTTCTCTGTAGCCTATTAAGCAAATGTATTTTTATATGCACAAATAGAATCCTACCTGGTTTCACATATACATTCTTGTGAGGTGGCTGACTTGGCAGATACAAATTGTGAGAAGAGATCACTCCTCCTAAACGCTGTTTTAACTGAAAATTCAACCCATGGGTGAGCTTCCTAGATGAACAACACTATACACATATTCATGTTCAGTAAAATGAATATTTTGGGATATGCGGATGAGTTATTTTTCATGATGAATTTCAATTGGCATATATATTGCTACATTATAATGTGTGTGTTTGTGTGTCTATATATACATTATATATATATATATTCTCCAGATTTACCAAAATATGAAATATATGTGTCTTCTTATACACCACCTGAATTCATTCATATTCATATATGTGGATTTATAATCAACTTTTAAAAAGTTTATTCTCAGAAATATACATCCACTGAAATAAATATTTGTTTCCTAGTACTGAAAACTAACTTCAGGGAAGGGTGCTTACAAATCCTAATATTTCTACAGTAACTGACCAAGTTTAACATCAATGCAAGTAGATTCCTATTGGATATGATGTGTTTATTAAAGTTCATTTTAATCAAACCTGGTACGTTATTATTTCTTCAGTTTATAGACATCATAAATTATATCCTTTCATTCACAAGTTCACAAATTTATAAACATTTGGTTCACTTTCAATCACTTCCTCCTTCAGAACACTTATATTTCTCCATGTTTATTGACTGGTCTTTTCACTAGACTTCTTTCTAAAGACATTATTTTCGATTCCATAATCATTTTTGAAGCAAAACTCACACACTATTTATTATAAACGGTAACCCTAATATAACCATTAGATATATAAGTGGTTGGAATGAATGTATGTATATCAATAAATGATTTCCTCTATTTTTTCAGATATCAATACAATCCATTATTTAAATTTGGAACCAGTCATATATTTTATTCACAGTATGGTCTATTAATGCATCATCTCTATATTCATCAACACAGGGTAAGCCGATTAGTATCCCCAGTACTAATTTATATCTTTTCAAAATATTTCCCCCAGAAATGGTGGAAGAAATACTCATGTCACCTGATCTTCATATACATATTATCACAGTAATATTCTGGACACAAAATGCGAAGGTCACCCTTATGATTGTACCAAAGCCTCAATGGAATGTGAACATGGATTACTAAATATATCCATGTCCAGGTTGCCTAATGCTCTCAAATGTCAATCTTATTGGTGACTACAAATTGGTTTCTTCTTAAGATTATGTATTCAACCTCAACCCTGTTGAAAATGTCTAATCCTATCACGTTATACTTTGCCTGATTTCCTAATGTCTCTATTGATGTCTGCTTTCCTACATATTTTCCCATTTCATCATTGTGCCTGACTCTTCACATATGGTGTCATTTATATTCACTCTCTAACCAAAACCCTATTGCTAAAGAACATTTGGTCCAAATCCTAGACTCACTCTTCCTTCTAAACCTACTGACTATCTTCCTAATCCTACACACAATCCCTTTTTGACTGGATGATCTCTTCTACATTTAATCATCTGAGGTACAGGGTCTTATGCCATTGTATATCAATTTAACTGAGACCTCGGTGCAAAACATAACTCAAGCTAAGGATCCCAATCAAGGGTCCAAATCCTTCTGGGCTTCAAATATTACCTAGATTTCTGTTTTCATACTTATGTTCTACCTCTATATTCTTATAAATGTCGCTGGTTCCCAATACCATTATTCATCCAGCAGAATGATTTCCAACCCAAATCGAACATGCTATTAATCCTAACCATACAATGTTCTCTCAATCTCACTTTACAGAAGAGCAGGGACAAAGTTGGTATTACAATACAGGAAGTTAGGAGATCTTCCAACTGCTGAGTACCTCAAAATCCATGCAGAAATGATCCCTGGAGAAGATGCAGGCAGCTATGAAGGACCTGAGAGAACAAAAGTCATATTCCATGGCAAAAAACATGGTCAGGATGAAAAGATGTGTCTGAGTCAGCCTCTCTATTCTTTATGTAGGGAAGATGGACCAAACCAGGCCTGTGTGGAGAGCTGTTCCCAGGTGACTATGGTTTCTATACCATTCTAACATGAGAAAGTATCACAGGAAGTAGGGCAGCCTCCATGTCAGGAGACAATAGGAAGAAACTGTTAGGACAAAGTGGTGGCCAAGACAGTGACCTCATTCATTTTCTGAAGTTAGTGACCTCACCTCACTTCCTTGGTGATGGAGCTCTCTGAATTTTGTGATCCAGGAAGCAAGGCACCCTGAGCCAGTCCCAGTCCCAGTCGCAGTGGGCTCATTTCTTTGGATTTTCCAGGAACAGAGTCAGTCTTTCTTGGTACCTACTGATGTAAGGGTTGCCAAATACCAAGAAAGCTCTGAAGAGGGGTCTTTCCAGAGAGGATAGAAATTGGCTCACCACTGCGTCCTTACAACTTCACAGATTTGACCAAGGAGACCAGATCTGAGACAGAAAGGCCATTTCTGGGGAACATTGTATGTCCTACCAGTCAGAGGACATTCCAGATAGTCACAGACCTACTTGGAAGAAGGAGGTGCATTAGTGGGTGTTGGTTTGTGTTTGTGGTTTTTTCTCATGATCTGAGAATAGGTAAAAAAGGAGGTTTGTTTGGTTTGGAGTGGACTGTTTCTAGTAAGTCATTTGACAAGGAGACTGTTTCTGTGTCTGTGTATCCCATTGTGTTTTTCTTTGTAGATATTAGAAAAGAAAATAGCTCATTGGGTGTGTCCTGTCTAGTAGAAAACTTCCCAGTATGCATCCTTCCCAATTAATGAATGGACTGAGGCTTGCCTCATCCATGGGCAACACCTGCTATCTACCTAAGTTCTCATTTTTTTCCTAAATTCTGGCCACTCTCAAGATTAGTATCATGTATTTTTGTACAAGATACGTACCACCTCCAAGCTCTGTGACATGGCCATGTACTGGATAGCTGAAGAGAATGGCGAGCATCTCAGAAAACTCACATATCAGAGTAACCAGAAAAGTCTCAAAGGAGAAACCCTGCTTGGGGGCTTTTGATTACCTATTGTTCTGTTGCTCTGAATGTCAGAAAGGTCTTTGCCTGAGGCCAAACCTTAGTGAAGCCTGAAGAAAAGAGTTTTCAAATGGAAATGAATGGGAATCACCTGTGGCTTTTTACTTTATTGCTTTGGAAAAAGATTTGTCTGAATCAGCCTCTTGGCCCTGTGTGAGCCTGTGGTTTAGATTTTCAGCACCTGATGGGTCTAGAGAAAGATCCCATGTGGGCATTCAAAACCAAAATGGAAAAAAGATCAGTCATTTTGGATGAAGCCTCTCGCCTTCCTCTGTAATATTTCTGACCTCCATCAAGTGAGAATAGGCATCATTTGTGTCAAATGAGTTCTTCAAAGCCCTGCAGAGGCTGGACAATAGGTGCTTGCGTTTTCTCATGACTCCAATTCACACAAAGAATCTATACCCCACAGTCAGTAGGCCTCAAATTTGAGAAGTGGAGCAGTATTAACAGCAGTCCTATATGATCACTTCTGTTTCACAGGAATGTTGTCCAGGCCACCCTGACTTTAGGCAAATGAGGGGCAAGGGAGATCATTTTTGACACTGTCTTGGGCTGTGCCCCTCATGGAAACCTCCAGCTAGAGTTTATGATTAGTGTCTATATAAAAGAAGAAGAGGGCCCTGTGGGAGTGTTTTGGTTTTAATTGTCATCATTTGTGTGGCAATTGGAAGAGATGCCTGGGTCCACCTGGGCTTGAACTCTGTTGTGATTCCCCTTAGAGACTGAGTTGTGGAACTGAACTCAGAGAAGTATTGCCATGAATTGTGTTGGGATTTTTGGAGGCCACGCATGAGATTCGCCATTGGAAATTGAGATCTAGGCCCAGGGTGACTTTCCACAGAGCACTGGGAATCTCAGCCAGGATATCACAAGATTTTATTTTGAAAGATTGTCAGCCATAGTTGAGAGTCAAAACACACATGGAATTCACATTGTAGACCTCAATGGGCCTGGCTTCATGTGACCTTTTGCCCACTCTTTGGGAAGCCTTGCCTGTGAAAGTTCTCCAGAGCTTTCATTGAAATGAGATTCCTCATCTTTTAATGGTTCCTCTATAAATTAAATCCCACAGTGCCTCCAACTTCATTATTGAAAAATATCTAGATAAATACCATGAATTTTTTGAAATTACTATGACCAGGTTGCACTGGAGAACCTCTGAATGTCCTGTTCCTGATCATGATTGTACCAGACAGTGCCTTGATTGACTGGGTTTCATGAAAAAAGTGTAGAACATAGATGCCAGAAAGTTGGAGCCTGCAGACTAGTGGGCCTTGAGCAGAGGAGTGTAGGTGTGTGAAAAAAACATTTGGGGTGGGGCCACGTGGATCTGCCATTGGCTTAGAAAGACTTGTGACTGACATGGTACAGCCAGCAGACCCTTCTATGTAAGGGCATCTTGTTATATGGAGAGGATTCCTGCCAAAGGTCAGAATCAGGTTGCTATTGTCAAGTTGAAAAGCTATGTGGAATTGAAGCCTCACTGGTGCATTTTACTAACCCACCACACGTGAGAGTACATCCTCCAGCACTGTGTCCCAGTAGAACTCCTTGTATTTCGTGAAGCCAATACCAAACTCACAGTGCAGCAGTAAAAAACACCACGAAAGTGGATAATGACCAAATGGCTCTACAGACAACACAGTTAGATACTTAGACCCCAGTGGCCAAAGTTTACCTACAAAGAGAGAATTCAGCACTGCTGCCTCATGTTCACTAGAAAACAAAAAACCATGTCATCCAGGTCACATAGATGGAGACCCAGAATTGATGGTCTCACTACAAAGGAAGCTAAAACTCCTGACAACAATATATATTTTAACTGCCCGACCTCAGAGGCAGTTTCTCAAAAAGTCATTGGGCCAGCAGAGCTCCATGTTTGTGGAGTGTTTACCCTCTCCCTTTTTGTAACCCGTTCTACCTCCTACAAGTTTGTGAACTCCTGAGCATTTTTCTTTCCACATATGTATTCACAGATTTTCTAACTTTTCTCCACTAATTGTGTCTTATTTGGGGCGAAGGTAATGTCAAAGCATTGTTCTGGATGAGAGTGGGAAGATTTTTGTGTAGCACATATTTGCATACACATTAGATTCATTTTCATATTTTCCATTTGAAATACTGAATCCCTGACACTAACCCATACCCTACTAGACTCTGACTACTAATCCAAATATGATGGAGAAAAAGAAACTTAACAGAATAGAAATACAGGCCTTTCATAGGAGGCATGGTGTATACTTGGACTTGCCTTCGGCTTTATCAACGGTATGTGTTATAAATATAGTCAACTTTTCATTGTAATACTTCTCCATGAGTTTTTAAAATTAACACATATGTAAATTTCTGTCTCCCTTTCTCTGTAGCCTATTCATCACATGTATTTTTTAATGCATCTTTAGAATTCTACCTGGTATCACATGTACATTCTTGTGAGCTTGCTTATTTTGGAAGATACAAATTGTGAGAAGAGATCACTCCCTCTAAATACTGATGGAACTGGAAATTCAACCTATGGGTGAATTTCCTAGATGAACAATATTATGCATAAATAAATGTTCAGTAAAATGAATATTTTTGGATACGTGGATGATATCTATTTTATTATGATTTTCGAATGGCATATATATTGCTACATTTTAATGTCTGTGTATGTGAGTATCTATCTATCTATCTATCTATCTATCTATCTATATAGATATAGATATCTACTCTTTAGATTTTCCAAAATATGAAATATATGTGTCTTATTATACACTTTCTAAATTTACTCATGTGTGTGTATGTGGATTTATAATCAAATTTTGACAAAATAATTCTTAGAAATATTCATCCACCTTAAATACATATTTATTTCCTAGTACTGAAAACTAAATTCAGTGAATGGTGCATACAAATCGTAATATTTCCACAGTGACTGACCCAGTTTCACATCAATGCAAGTAGACACCTATGGGACCATGATGTGTATTTTGAAGTTCATTTTTATTCAACACTGATACATTACTATTTCTGCAGTTTATGGACATAATGGGATATATTCTTTCATCCACAATTTCACAAATTTATAGGCATTTAGTTCACTTTCAATCACTTCCTACTTCAGAACACATGTATTCCTCCATGTTTCTTGACTGTTCTTTCATGAGATTCTTTCCAAACACATTATTTTTGATTTCCATAATCATTTTGAAGCAAAACTCAGACACTCTTCATGATAAACCATAATGCTAATATTACCATTAGATGTATAACTGGTTAGAATGAATTTATGTATATCAATATAAGATTTCCTATATATTTTCAGATATCAATTCAATCCATTATTTAAAGTTTGAACCAGTTATATTATTTATTCACAGTATGGTCTATTAAGGCATCATCTCTATATTCATAGACCGATGGTATACCTATTTGTATCCCAAATACTAATTTATAAGTCTTTAAAATATTGCTTTAAGAATATTGGAAGAAATACTCTAGCCACCTGATATACATATACATTTCATCACAGTAATATTCCTGACACAAAATGCAAAGGACACACTTATGATTGTACCAAAGCCTATATTGAAAGTGAGCATGTATTACTAACAACATCCATGTCCTGATTAACTAATGATCTCAAATATCATTCCTATTGGTGAGTACATATTTGTTTCTTCCTAAGATTAAATATTGAAACTGAAACCTGTTAAAAATGTCTCATCCTATCACTCACTTTGTACTTTGCCTGATTTCCTAATGTCTCTATTGATATCTGATTTCCTACACATTTTCCCCAGTTCATCACTGTGACTGACTCTTGAAATATGCTGACATTTACATTCACTCTCTAACAAAACCCCTATATCTAAAGAACTTTTGGTCCAACTCCTAGACTCACTGAAATGGGTTCTTCAAAGCCCTGCAGAGGGTAGCCCATAGGTGCTTGGGTTTTCTCATGACCCCAATTCACATAAAGAATCTATGCCCCACAGAGAGTAGGCCTCAAATTGGAGAAGTAGAGCAGTATTAATGGCAGGCCTATTTGATCACACCTGATTCACAGGAAGGGTTTCCAGGCCACCCTGAATTTAGGCAAATAAGGGGCAAATGAGCTTATTTTGGACACTGTCTTAGGCTGCGCCCCTCATGGAAACCTCCAGCAAGAGGTTATGATGAGAGTTTATATTGAAGAAGATGAGGGCCATGTGGGAGTGTTTTGGTTTAATTGTGGTCATTTGTGTGGTAGTTGGAAGAGATGACTGGGTCCACATGGGCTTGAACTCTGGAGTGATTCCCCTTAGAGACTGAGTTCTGGAAATGAATTCAGAGAAGTATTGACATGAATTGTGTTGGGATTTTAGGAGGCCACACATGAGAGTTGCCCTTGGAGACTGAGATCTAGGCCCAGGATAGCTTTCCAAAGAGCACTGGGAATCTCAGCCAGGATATCACATGACTTTTTTCAGAAAGACGTGGCAGCCATTGTTGAGAGTCAAAACACACATGGACCTCAATTGTAGACCTCAATGGGCCTGGCTTAATGTGACCTTTTGGCCACTCTTTGGGAAGCCTTGCCTCTGAGAGTTCTCCTGAGCTTTAATTGAAATAATCTTCCTCACCATTTCATGGTTCCTGAATAAATTGAAAGCCACAGTGCCTCCAACTTCATCCTTGAAAATTGGCTATATAAATACCATGAATTTTTTAAATTCCCATGAACAGGTGGCACTGGAGAACCTTTGGATATCTGTTGCTGATCACGAGTGTACCAGACATTGCATTGATTGACTGGGTTTCATGAAAATGGTGAGAACAGAGATGCCAGAAAGTTGGAGCCTGCTGACTATTGGGCCCAGAGCAGTGGTGGGCAGGTGTATGATAAAACATCTGTCGTGGGGACACGTGGTTCTGCCATTGGTTTCCGAATGACTTGTGAATGACATGGTGCAGCCAGCAGAACCTTACAAGTAAAGGGACCTTGTTATATGGAGAGGTTTCAGGGCAATGTTCAGAATCAGGTTGCTATGGACATGGGTGCAAGCTTTTTGGGATAGAAGCCTGGTTGGTGCATTCTCCTGCAGACCCTCATCCACTACACGTGAGAGTACTCCCTCTAGCACTGTGTCCCAGTTTTTCTCCTTGTATTACGTGAAGCCAATACCAAACTCCCAGTGCAGCAGTAAGAAACACCACGAAAAGTGGAGTATGACCAAATGGCTTCACAGATCACATGGTTAGACACTTAGACCCCAGTGTCCTCAGTTTACTAACAAAGGGAAAATTCAGAACTTCTGCCTCATGTTCAATAGCATATATGGAACCATGTCATCCAGGTCACATAGATGCCGACCCAGGTTTGATGGTCTCAATACAAAGGAAGCTAAAGCTCCTGACAACAACAAATTTTTCAAGGGCCCAAACAAAGAGGCAGTTTCTCAACAACTCATTAGGCCACCAGAGTTCCATGTTTGTGGAGTGTTTACCCTGTACCTTACTTTTGGAAATTCCACTACCACCTCCAAGGTTGTGAACTCCTGAGCATTTTCTTTTCCAGATATATATTCACAGACTTTCAAACTCTTCTCCACTAATTGTGTATTACTTGTGGCGAAGGAAATATCAAGGCATTGTTTTGGAGGACAGTGGGAAGATTTTTGTCTAGCAAATATTTGCATACACATTAGATTCATTTTCCTATTTTCCATTAGAAATACTGAATCCCTGTCACTAACCCATACCCTACTAGACTCTGACTACTAATCTTAATATGATGTAGAAAAAGAAACCTAACAGAATAGAAATACAGGCCGTTCATAGGAGGCATGGTGTATACTAGGACTTGCCTTCTGCTTTATCAAGTGAATGTGTTATAAATCTAGTCAACTTTTCATTGTAATACTTCTCCATGAGTTTTTAAAGTTAACACATATGTACATTTCTGTCTCCCTTTCTCTGTACCCTATTCATCTCATGAAATTTATTATGCATATTTAGTATCCTACCTGGTATCACACGTACATTCTTGTGAGCTTGCTGTTTTAGGAAGATACAAATTGTGAGAAGAGATCACTCCCCCTAAATACTGGTGGAACTGAAAATTCAACATATGGGTGAATTTCCTAGATGAACAGCATTATACATAAATCCATGCTCAGTAAAAAGAATATTTTTGGATATGAGGATGATATATATTTCATGATGAATTTTGATTGGCATACATATTACTACATTTTAATGTCTGTGTTTGTATCTTTATATATATATATATATATATATATATATATATATATATATATATATATATATATATTTATTTATTTATTTTTTTTTCTCCAGATTATTCAAAATATGAAATATATGTGTCTTATTTTACACTCACTAATTTAACTCATGTTCCTATATGTGGATTTATAATCAAATTTTCACAAAATTATTCTCAGAAATATTCATCCACATGAAATACATATTTATTTCCCAGTACTGAAAACTAACTTCGGTGAAAGGTGCTTACAAATCCTAATATTTGTACAGTAACTGACCCAGTTTAACATCAATGCAAGTAAAATCCTATGGGACATGATGTGTATTTTGAAGTTCATTTTTATTCAACACTGGTACATTACTATTTCTTCAGTTTATGGACATTATAAGATAATACTTTTCATCCACAAGTTAACAAATCTGTACGCATTTGGTTCACTTGCAATTACTTCCTGCTTCAGAATATATGTATTCCTCCATGTTTCTTGACTGTACTTTTCATGAGATTATTTCCAAACACATTATTTTCGATTTCCATAATCATTTTTGAAGCAAAACTCCCACACTCTTCATGATAAACCATAATGCTAAAATTACCATTAGATGTATAACTGGTTAGAATGAACTTATGTATATCAATATAAGATTTCCTATATATTTTCAGATATCAATTCAATCCATTATTTAAAGTTTGATCAAGTTATATTATTTATTTACAGTATTGTCTATTAAGGCATCATCTTTATAATCATAGGCACAGGGTACACGTACTTGTGTCCCCAATACTAATTTATAAGTCTTAAAATGTTGCTTTCAGAAATGTTTGAAGAAATACTGTAGTCACCTGATATACATTTACATTTCATCACAGTAATATTCCTGACAAAAAATGCAACGGACACCCTTATGATTGTACCAAAGCCTAAATTTAATGTGAGCATGTATTACTAACAACATCCATGTCCTGATTAACTAATGATCTCAAATATCATTCCTATTGGTGACTACATATTTGTTTCTTCCTAAGATTATATATTCAAACTCAACCCTGTTAAAAACGTCTTATTCTATTACTCACTTTGTACTTTCCCTGATTTCCTAATGTCTCTATTGATATCTGCTTTCCTACACATTTTCCCCAGTTCATCACTGTGACTGACTCTTCACATATGCTGACATTTGCATTCACTCTCTAACCAAAACCCTATATCTAAATAACTTTTGGAACTATCCCTTTTTGTCTGGAGGATCTCTTCCTCATTCAGTCATCCAAGGTACAAGGTCCTATGCCATTGTATAACTATTTATTTGAGACAACTTTGCGGAAATAATTCAAAGCTAAGTATCCCAATCAAGGGCCCAGTGTTCATCTGGGTTTCAAATCTTTCCTAGATTTCTGTATTCATACTTATATTACACCTATATATGCTTGTAAATATCGGAGGTCCCCAATACCATTATTCATCTCGCAGAATGATTCCTAACCCAAATTGAACATGTTATTAACCCTAACCATGCACTGTTCCCTCAATTTAACTTTACAAAGACCAGGGACAGAGTTGGTGTTATAATACAGGTAGGTAGGGGATCTTCCACCTGTTGAGAACCTCAAGTTCCATGCAGAAATAAACCCTGAAAAAGATGTAGGCAGCTATGAAGGACCTGAGAGAGCAACAGTAATCTTCCTTGGTAAAATACCTGGTCAGGATGAAGCGATGTGTCTGAATAAGCCTCTCTTTTCTTAAAGTAGAGAAGATGGACCAAACCAGGTCTGTGTGGAGAGCTGTTAACATGTGCCTATGGTTGATATACCATTCTATCTTGTGAATGTGACACAGGAAGTAGGGGAAGCCTCTCTCTCGTGGGACCCTTGGAAGCAAATGTTAGGATAAAGTGGTTACCAAGGTAGTGACCTCATTCAGTTCCTGAAGGAAGTGACCTACCTCACTTCCTTGGTGATGGAACTCTCTGAACTTGGGATCCAGGAAGCCAGGCACTCAGAGCCAGTCCCAGTCCCAGTCCCAGTGGGTTCACTTGTTTGGATTTACCAAGGACAGAGTCAGTCTTTTTGGTACATACTGATGTGTGGATGGCTAAATGCCAGGAAAGCTCTGAAGAGGGGCCTTTCCTGAGAAAGCAGGTAGTGACTCACTGATTGATGCTGAAAACTTTACAGAGTTGGTAAAGGAGACCTGATCTGAGACAGGAGAGTCCATTTCGAGGGAGCAGAGTAAGGCCCATCAGTCTGAGGACACTCTGGATAGTCACAGACCTACTTGGGGGAAGGAGGTGCCTTTGTGGGTGTGGGTGTGAATTTGTGTTTTTTTATCATGTTCTGAGAATAGGTAGGAAAGGCAGTATGTTTGGTTTGGAGTGGACTGTTTTTAGTAAGTCATTTGACAAGGCGAGTGTTTTTAGGTCTGTGTATCCCACTGTTTTCGTGGTTGTAGACAACACCTACTTCTTTCCTTAGTTCCTGTTTTCTTCCTGAATTCTGGCCACTCTCCAGAATAGGCTCATGTTTTTTTGTCCAAGATATGGACCTCCGTCGAGTTCTGTGACATGGCCATGTACTGGATAGATGAAGGGAATTGGGAGCATCTCTGAAAACTCGGATATCAGTGTGACCAGTAAAGTCTCAGTAGAGAAACCCTGCTTTGTGCCTTTTGCTTACCTACTGTTCTGTTGACCTGAATGTCAGGAAGGTCTTTTCCTCAGGCCACCAGTTTGTGAAGCCTGAAGAAAAGTGCTTTCAATTGGAAATGAATGAGCATCACCTGTGGCTCTTTGCTTAATTGCTTTGGAAAGGGATGTGTCTGAATCATCCTTTCGGCTCTGAGAGAGGCTGTGGCTTTGATTTTCAGCACCTGATGGATCTAAAGAAAGATCCCATGTGTGCATCCAAAACCAAAATGGCAAAAAGATCAGTCATTGTGGATGAAGTCTCTTGCTTCCTCTGTTAGGTTCCTGACCTCCATCAAGTAAGTAGAGGGATCCTTTGAGACAAATGAGTTCTTCAAAGCCCTGCAGCAGTGCTTGGGTTCTCACATGACTCCAAATCACATAAAGAATCTATACCTCACAGTCAGTAGGCTTCAAAATGAAGAAACAGAGCAGTATTACTGGCAGGCCTATTTGATCAATCCTGGTTTACAGGAAGGGTGTCCAGGAAACCCTGACTTTAGGAAAATGAGGGGCAAGGGAACTTATTTTGGACACTGTCTTGGGCTGCGCCCCTTATGGAAACCTCCAGCCAGAGGTTATGATGAATGTCTACATGGAAGAATATGAGGGCCATGTGGAAGTATTTTGGTTTTAATTGAACATATTGTTAACCCTAACCATACACTGTTCCCTCAATCTAAGTATTCAGAAAAGCAGGGACAGATTTGGTCTTACAATACAGGAATGCAGGGGATCTTCCACCTGCTGAAAACTTCAAAGTTCCATGCAGAAATGAACCCTGGAGAAGATGTAGGCAGCTATGAAGGATCTGAGAGAGCAAAAGGCATCTTCCATGGCAAACAGCCTGGTCAGGATGAAGGGTTGTGTCTGAATCAGATTCTCTCTTCTTAATGTAGAGGAGAGGCCTGTGTGGAGAGCTGTTCCCAGGTGACTATTGTTTCTTTACCATTCTAACTTGTGAAAGTGTCACAGGAAGTAGGGACATCCTCCATGTTATGAGACCTTAGGAAGCAAATGTTAGGACAAATTGGTTGCCAAGGCAGTGACCTCATTCAGTTACTAAAGGAAGTGACCTCACCTCACATCCTTGTTGATGGAACTCTCCAAATTTGGGTTCCAGGAATCTAGGCACCCAGGCCCAGTCCCAGCACCAGTTCCAGTGTTCTCACTTGTTTGGATTTTCCAAGGACAGAGTCAGTCTTTTGTGGTACCTACTTATGTGAGAATGGCCAAATTCCAGAAAAATTCTGAAGAGGGGCCCTTCCGGAGAAAACAGGTAGAGGCTCACTGCTGGCTCCTGACAACTTCACAGAGTTGACCAAGGAGTCCAGATCTGAGACAGGACAGACCATTTCTGGAGAACATAGTATGGCCCTCCAGTCAGAGGACACTCTGGATAGTTCCAGACCCACTTGGGGGAAGGAGGTGCCTTTGTGGTTGTGGGTGTGGGTTTGTGGTTTTTTCTTTTGTTCTGAGAATAGTTAGGAAAGTGGGTGTGTTTGGTTTGGAGTGGACTGTTTCTAGTTAGTCCTTTGACAAGGCGAGTGTTTTTAGGTCTGTGTATCCCACTGTTTTCGTGGTTGTAGACATTAGAAAAGATAATGCCTCAATGGGTGTATCCTCTCAAGGAGAAAACTTCCCAGCATTCATCCGGCACAATTTATGAATGGAGTGTGGCTTGCCTTATCAATGGGCAACACCAACTATCTTCCTACGTTCCTGTTTTCTTCCTGAATTCTGGCCACTCTCCAGAATAGGCTCATGATTTTGTGTCAAATATATGTACCACTTCCAAGCTCTGTGACATGGCCATGTACTGGTAGCTGAAGGGAATGGCAAGCATCTCATAAAACTCAGATATCAGTGTAGCCAGTAAAGTCTCAGAGGAGAAACCCTGCTTTGGGCCTTTTGATTACCTATTGTTATGTTGCCCTGAATATCAGGAAAGTCTTTTTCTCAGGCCACCCCTTTGTGAAGCCTGAAGAAAACAGTTTTCACATGGAAATGAATGGGCATTACCTTTGAGTTTACAATAAAACCTTCACAGATTTGGCTCTCATTAAGTTAAAAATACTTTTAGATTGTATCTCAGTGTAAAAAGTAACATGGAACTGTACATATCTTATTGATAACAAGTCCAATTATAGAACACAAATGATATACATAAATCTCCAACACTCCAACATGTTTTTCTTTTAAGCCTAGAATTACCATACAACCTTAGAACACCAGCTTGATACAATGGTCTTTGCAAGCTTCTACCTTACAGACTTGTATACCTGGAAGATATGAACACATTAACACCACAATTACATTGATGTTTTTGTATTAAACAAGTTTAGATTTTAAAGAAATAACATGGCACAATTTTATAAAAACAGTACTTGTTTTACCAGCTGTTTAATTTTTTAAGATTACTTGCTCAAAACTTACACATATAACCAAGTTACACACACCTTTTTTTTATTATTTACTTAAACCCTTTTAATTACTTAATCATATAGACTCTCTTATCCAGAAACACGTTTTTCCTCTATTATATCTATATCTAGAACCTTTTAGTTTCTCTTTTCCATCTACTAACCTCTTTCTGTTCACATTTCAATACAATGCTTTTCAATTTCTGAATTTAAGCAGATTATTTTATAGACATCTACATTTTATTAGGGCCTTTTTGAAAACCTAGAAAACTTATTGGCCTAATTTTAAAGACATCTTTATTTTTATCTGTTTACCCAATTTGAATTAAAACATATGAATCACGTGAATCAAAGACATTTGGATACATTTTTAAATTTTTCATGAGCGCTCCTCATCTGTCAATTGTCATATCCCTGCATGATATATGGACATACACACATACAGACATACCAACATACAACACGTAACACAAATGTAACACATAACACAATAGTAAAGGCCTTGTAGCTTTTTTCAGGTGAAATCTCCATTGCAATGCTGAAAACTCCAGAGTCGATCAAAAATAGAACTGATCAGAAAACATTAACCCATCAGCAGAATCAAGATCATGAGCTCAAAAAAAAAATTACAGAATCTAAGAAAAGCAAGAGTCCTAAAAATGATGACTGGCCAGAAATTAGTAAATACCATATTATATACTTTTTTGGTTAGGTCTAGTTTGAGTTTAGGTAAAAAGACACATTTACTCTTTTTATCTGTCTCCTGCTGAGTGCTGCAGGCTTCTTTTATTTGCATATCAAAGTAAGTCCTGGCTGAGGTCTGGAAAACTGGAAAGACTGGAATTCTGAGAAGAAACCTCACGCCTAAGGCATTTATCTATAAGTCATAATTTCCAGGTTTGGATGTTGAAAATTTTGATGCAAGTTTAAGATGTAATTCTCAAAATTTTATTTCTTTAGATTTTTCTACACTAGAAAAACTTGCTCACACAAAACTGAAAATAGGATCATTTTTTGATAATATTAATGCCACCATCAGAAGAAGTTTCTATAGGATCATTAAGCCCCTTTCTTTGTTATGAAGTTTCTAATAGTATTAAGTTAAATTAAATTGGCTGAAAAATTTTTAAAAAGAACCACATGCTACCATGTGTATCCGAAATTAAGCTTTAAAAATTTCCAAGACTGTTGCTAATTAATGTCATTTCAATAAGCCAGACCAACGTTTTAATTTAGTACCATTTTTTAAAATCTTACACACTGATGGGAATAGATACCATATCATAATTTATTAACTCTTCCCAAGTTAATGCACTGATATATCTAGTGAAATTTTTTCAGGCTGTCTAGTTCAAAATTAAAACTCTTTATTTTTTTTTTACCCTAAGTATTTAAGTTTCCTAGCATGAACTACCTGAAATCAAACTAAACAATTGTTTAAACCCAACTTTTAACTGTAAGATAGTGCAATGCTTTAGAAACCCATTTAGATACCAGATGGTTAAAATAAAAAAATCATTTCTAGATACACATTCACCCTAGATCATCCCCAAGAAACAATCTATAATATCAACATATTAATGCATTCATTGTCCCTTTTGTTAAGTAAACAGAGGTGGAGAAATCTTTAAAGTGCACGTAAGGAATAAGGGAGTTCCCCACAGCAAAATGGATCTGGCAGCTGCTGGGAGTCCCTTAGCCTCACCATTTACTTACAGGATTAGTTCCTCTGGTTTGCTTTGACCCCAGGCACCAGGCATATTCTATGTCTCCCAACTTTGCAGTAGTCAGCTCCCAAAAATTTCATTCTCTGCTTCAGTTGTTTTGAGTGCTAGGCTTCCCCAAGAGGGCAGAGTGGGGTTTATTTAAAGTCCCCTCTGGGGTGTCAAAATTTATGACTGAAGGCTTGGTTCCCATCCCAAAGCCAATTAATGCCAATTTAATAATGAGGACAGGGTTTTGAGAAAAGTTTAAGCGAGATATCAAAGTTCTTAGACCCCAGACATTTCCCTCTGCAGTGGGCATGCTCAATCCAACTACGGGAAGAAAAGAAATCACTGCTTCCGTAATCTTGCTTAACAAAGGGGAGTAAAGTTTATCAAAGTTCTTTGAAGCACAGCTAAGAGAGGTGAAAAGGTGAGAAAAGAAAAACTGGCG
Source organism: Callospermophilus lateralis (assembly GCF_048772815.1). Lineage (NCBI taxonomy): Eukaryota > Metazoa > Chordata > Mammalia > Rodentia > Sciuridae > Callospermophilus > Callospermophilus lateralis. The sequence goes on from NW_027514294.1 coordinate 82,250, forward strand.
GTTCTATTGACTTTTGGTCCCTCACAGGAGAAGCATTAGTTTAAAATTTAGCTAAAGTAACTTCCACATATGTAATGCAGGTTGGAACTCGGGACTCTGCATCGGACCAAACAATGCCATCACATTTAACAGAAACACAGATAAAATGACACACAAAGACCATCATGCAGCTCCCGTTTGTTCACAACCCCAAGATCTACAATCTTGTGACTCAGAGAGAATGGAGGAAAGAGGTGGAGGAGTAGAAGGTTTGAGTGATAGGATCCTGGGTGAAGGGGTCGGATTGGAGGCAGGGACCAGGAATGGCTTCAAGGACAGAGGCATGGAATGGCTTTGTCCCATAATGAGAGTTTCTCAAACAGAGACAAGGACAATACAAACGTGACACAAACATGTACACACAGTTAACATTTAACACGAGTTCAGAAGTAAAGATTAGAACCTCGTAACTGGCAAAACCTGATGGGTTAGACAACAAAGACAGACAGTGAATTCAACCTGAGAGAAAAAAGTAGTCAGCAAGATATGATGGGTTGCCAGCAGAGTCACCTAATGTGGGCTCATTCGTCCCTCCTCACCTAATGAGAGCACATCCGTCACTCCCCGAGTCCTCCAAGGCATCCCTTGCAAGGACATGGCCTGTGGCTTTAGGACACGTTTGTCCACCACTGACAGGGGGAACTTACGTTCTCCACTGGAAGCCACACTGCCAACCCAAACCAAAAACGGAAAAATGGAACCTGAACAAAAAGCTCTGAGTGATCACAAGGAAAAATGAAAAGAAGCGCCTTACTTACCTCCAGAGGGGTCTGTTGGCGTGTCCTTGTCCTATGCTGCGTGATTCCCGGCCAACGCACCAAATGTAAGGGTCCGGTGAACGTCGGAGGAAGAGACCACCAAGAGAACGCGGCTCATGCAACAGAAAAAGGCGTTCATTGAGGATCCAATCCAGCATGCTGGGGCTACGTGCTCACTCAAGAAGGGAGAGCAGCCCAGAGCCCCGAACAGGGGTTGAGCAGTGCTTAAGTACACTTTTTGGGGAGGGCGGGACTTTACATATATCACAGTCTCCTTTAAGAAATCAACATACACCGCAGAAAAATCAAACAACAATTCCTAAACATGATTAGTTCATTCATTGGCAGGAACAGGTCAGGCGGGAGTGATAGGTGAGTTCTAAAGCGAGGTACGCATTCAAACAGATTGGTTTAGGCCTTGCGATGCCTATGTGCCAGGCCACACAGGATCCTAGGTTATTAAACAACCAGGCGGTCAGGGGGAATATTTACTGGGCAGTCCGGAATTGTACTACAAGCTACAGGAATTTCAGGTTTTGCATGTAGCATAGGAACTTAACAATACCTGGTCCTTTACATTTTAACTCAGGCCTTGCAGCTTAGAAACTTTACAAAACCCGGTCTTTTACACTTCAACTTTTACACTTTAATTTCAATTTATTTTACCCTTTCAGATCACTCCTGGTGCACAAGAAGGGTATCCAAGCCACCCTGAATTTAGGCAAATGAGTGGAAAGGGAGCTTATTTGGGACACTGTCTTGGGCTGTGCCCCTCATGGAAACCTCCAGCCAGATGTTATGATGAGTGCCTTTATAGAAGAAGAGGAGGGCCATGTGAGAGTGTTTTGGTATTAATTGTGGTCATTTGTGTGACGGTTGGAAGAGATGACTGGGTCCACCTGGGCTTGAATTCTTGTGTGATTCCCCTTAGAGACTGACTTCTGGAACTGAACTCAAAGAAGTATTGCCATGAATTGTGGTGATATTTTAAGAGGTCAAGCATGAGAGTCGCCCTTGGAAACTAAGATCAAGGCCGAGGGTGGCTTTCCACAGAGCACTGGGAATTTCAGCAAAGATATCCCATGATTTTATTCTTAAAGACTTGGTAGCCATAGTTGAGAGTCAAAACACACATGGACCTCACATTGTAGACCTCAATGGGCCTGGCTATATCTAACCTTTTGGCCACTCTTTGGGAAGCCTTGCCTATGAGAGTTCTCCAGAGTTTCATTGAAATGAGCTTCCTCAACATTTAATGGTTCTTGAAACCCACAGTGCATACAAACACAATAGAAATACAAGCAGTTCAGAAGAGGCATGGTGTATAGTTGGACTTGCCTTTTGCATTATGTAGGGTAGGTGTTATAAATCTAGTTAATTTTTAATTGAAATAGTTCTCCTTGTGTTTTTAAAGTTAATAAATATGTGAATTCCTGTATCCTTTTCTCTGTAGCCTATTCATCACATGTATTTTTATATAAACATATTGAATCCTACCTGGTATCACATATACATTCTTGTGAGGTGGCTGACATGGCAGATACAAATTATGACAAGAGATCACTCCTCCTAAACGCTATTGGATCATAAAATTCAGCCTAAGGGTAACCTTTCTAGTTGAACAACATTATTCATAAATCCATGTTCAGTAAAATTAATATTTTTGGATCTGTGGACGATATATATTTCATCATGAATTTCAATTGGCATATATATTGCCACTTTATAATGTCTGTGTGTGTTTTGCTCTTTGCTTAATTGCTTTGGAAAGAGATGTGTCTGAATCAGCCTCTTGGCCCTGTGTGAGGCTGTGGCTTAGATTCTCAGCACCTGATGGATCTAAAGAAAGATCCCATGGGTGCATCCAAAACCAAAATGGCCAAAAGAGCAGTTATTGTGGATGAAGACTCTCACCTTCCTCTCTAATGGCCCTGACATCGATCAAGTGAAAATAGGGATCCTTTGGGTCAAATGAGTTCTTTAAAGCCCTGCAGAGTTTAGCCCATAGGTGCTTGGGTTTTCACATGAATCCAATTTACATAAAGAATCTAAACCCCACAGTCATTTGGCCTCAAATTGAAGAAGATAAGGGGCATGTGGGAGCATTTTGTTTTGAATTGTGGTAATTTGTTTGGCGCTTGGAACAGATGACTGGGTCCACCTGGGCTTGAACTCTGGTATGATTCTCTTTAGAGACTGAATTCTGGAAGTGACATCAGAGAAGTATTGTCATGAATTGTGTTTGGATTTTACTAGGCCATGCAACCTAGATCTCAGGTATTAATTGTGGTGCAGGGAGATCTAGGTGCAGGGTGGCTTTGCCCAGAGCACTGGGAATCTCAGCCTGGATATCACATGATTTTATTCTGAAATTCTTTAAAGCCACAGTTGAGAGTCAAAACACACATGGACCTCACATTGTAGACCTCAATGGGCAGACTTCATGTGACCTTTTGGCCACTCTTTGGGAAGACTTGCCTGTGAGTGTTCTCAAGATCTTTCATTGAAATGAGCTTCTTCAACATTTAATGGTTCCTGAATGAATTGAAACCCACAGAGCCTCCAACTTTATCCTCAAAAAATGGCTTGATAAATACCATGAAACTTTTGAAATTCCCATGACCAGGTGGCACTGGAAAACTTTTGGATGTCCTGTAGCTGATCATGAGTGTATCTCACAGTGCCTTGACTGACTGGGTTTCATGAAAATTGTGTAGAACAGTCATGCCAGTATGTTGGAGCCTGTTCATTAGTGGGCCTAGAGCAGTGGTGTGAAGGTGTGTGATAAAACATGTGTGTTGGGGCATGTGGATCTGCCATTGGCTTCCAATTGCCTTGTGACTGACAGGGTACAGCCAGCAGACCCTTATATGTAAAGGCATCTTGTTATATGGATAGGTTTCTGGGCAATGTTCAGAATCAGGTTGCTATGGACAAAGGGGCAACCTATGTGGGACAGAATCCTGGTTGGTGCATTCTCATGCAGACTGTGTCCCTCCACACGTGACAGAACTCCCTCCAGCACTGTGTCCCAGTTGAACTCCTTGTATTTCATGAAGCAAATACCAAACTCCCAGTGCACCAAGGAGTAACACCACGAAAATTGGAGCATGATCAAATGGCTTCACAGTCAACCCGGGGAGACACTTACACCCCAGTGGCCATAGTTTAACTACAAAAAGAGTATTCAGCACTGCTGCCTCATTTTCATTGGAAAATTAGAAACAATGTCCTTCAGGGCACATATTTGCACACCCAGATTTGATGGTCACACAACAAAGGAAGCTAAAGCTCCTGACAACAACATGTATTTTAAGAGCCCAACCTCAGAGAGTTTCTCAAGAAGTCTTTACACAAGCAGAGCTCAATGTTTGTGGAGTGTTTACCCTGTCCCTTACTTTTGGAAACTCCTCTACCACCTACAAGTTTGTGAACTCCTGAGCATTTTTTATTCCTGATATGTATTTACAGATTTTCTAACTTTTCTCCTCTAATTGTATCTTACTTGGAACTAAGGTAATGTCAAGGCAATCGTCTGGATGAGAGTGTGAACATTTTTGTGTAGCACATATTCGCATACCAATTAGAGTCATTTTCCATATTTCCATTCGAAATACTGAATCCTTGACACTAACACATACCCTAATAGACTCTGACTACTACTCCTAATATGATGGAGAAAAATAACACAAACAGAATAGGAATACAAGCAGTTCAGAGGAATCATAGTGTATAGTTGGACTTGTTTTTTGCATGATTAATTGTAGGTGTTATAAATCTAGTCAATTTTTAATTGAAATAGTTCTCCATGTGTTTTTAATGTTAACAAATATGTGAATACCTATCTCCCTTTCTCTGTAGCCTATTCAGCACATGTATTTTTAAATGCACATATAGAACACTACCTGGTATCACACCTACATTTTGTGAGGTGGCTAATTTGGCAAATACAATTTGTGAGAAGTGATCACTCCTGTTAAACTCTGTTGGAACTGAAAATTTAACCTAGGGGTGTGTTTCCTAGAAGAACAACATTATACATAAATACATGTTCTAAAAGAAATAATTTTGCATCTGTGGAGGATATATATTTCATGATAAATTTGATTGCTAATTTATTGTCTGTGTGTGTTTTTTTGTATATATATATATATATATATATATATATATATATATATATATACATACACTCTCCAGATTTTTCAAAATATGAAATATATGTGTCTTATATACACTCCCTAAATTCATTCATGTTCATGTATATGGATTTATAATCAACTTTTCACAAGATCATTCTCAGAAATATTCATCCACCTGAAATACATATTGTTTCCAGTACTGAAAACTAACTTCAGTTAATGTTGCATACAAATACTAATACTTCTACAGTAACTGACCCAGTTTAACATCAATGCAAGTACATTCCTATGTGACATGATGTGTATTTTGAAATTCATTTTAATTCAACACTGGTACATTACTATTTCTTCAATTTATGCACATCATAGGATATATATTTCATCCACAAGTTAGCAAACTTATAGGCATTTGTTTCACTTTCAATCACTTCCTGCTTCAGAACACATGGATTCTTCCAGGTTTCTTGACTGGTCTTATAATGAGACTTCTTTCGAAATATATTATTTTTGATTTCTTTTATCACTTTTGAAGCAAAACTGACACTCACTTCATGATAAACCATAACTATAATATCACCATTAGATGTATAACTGGTTGGAACGAATGATTTTATAACAATATAGTATTTTTTATATATTCTCTTATATCAGTTTATTCCATTATTTAAAGTGGAACCAGTTATATTATTTATTCACTATATTGTCTATTCATGCATTATCTCTATATTCATAGACACAGGGTACACCTCTTAGTACCCCCAATACTAATTTATTAGTCTTCTATATATTGCTCCCAGAAATGGTGGAAGAAATACTCATGTCACCTGATCTACATATGCATGTTATCATAGTAATATTCTGGACACAAAATGCAAAAGTCACACGTATGATTGTACCAAAGCCTAAATGGAAACTGAACATGGATTACTAAAAACATCCATATCCAGGTTGCCTAATGCTCTCAAATGTCAATCCTATTGGTGACCACATTTTTGTTTCTTCCTAAGATTATATATTCAACCTCAAAACTGTTGGAAATGTCTAGTTTTTTCACTCACTTTATACTTTGCTGATTTCCTAATGTCTCTATTGATATCTACTTTCCTACATATTTTTTCCAGTTCAACATTGTGACTGACCCTTCACATGTGCTGACATTGACATTCACTCTCTAACCGAAACCCTATTGCTAATGAACTTTGGTCCAAATCCTATACTCTATCTTCTTCCGAAACATACTGACTATCTTCCTGATCCTATCGACTATCCCTTTTTGAGTGGATGTACTCTACTACATTCAATCATCTGAGGTACAAGGTCCTATGCCATTGTATATCGATTTTTCTGAAACATGTATGCATAACATAATTCAAAGCTACGTGTCCCAATCTATTGCCAAATGCACTTCTGAGCTTCAAATCTTACCTAGATTTCTGTTTTCATACTTATATTTAACCACTATATTTCTATATATTGCAGGTTCCCAATAACCTTATTCATCCCGCAGAATGATTCCTAACCCAAATCGAACCTGTTATTAACCCTAACCATACACTGTTGCCTCAATCTAACATTACAAAAGAGCAGGGACAGGGCTATTCTTTCAATTAGGGATGTAGGTAATCTTCCAACTGCTGAGAACCTCAAAGTTCGATGCAGAAATGATCCCTGGAGAAGATGTAGGCAGCTATGAAGGACCTGCATGAGCAAAAGCCATCTTCCATGGCAAACAACCTGGACAGGATGAAGGGATGTGTATGCATCAGACTCTCTCTTCTTAATGTAGAGAAGATGAACCTAACCAGGCCTGCGTGTAGAGCTGTTCCATGGTGTCTATTTTGATATACCATTCTAACTAGTCAAATTGTCACAGGAAGTAGGGGCACCCTCCAACTCATGGAACCATTGGAAGCAAGTGTTAGGACAAAGTTGTTGCCAAGGCAGTGACCTCATTCAGTTGCAAAGAAAGTGACATACCTCATTTCCTTGGTGATGGAACTCTCTGAAATTGGGATGCAAGAAGCCAGGCACCAAGAGCCAGTCCCAGTCCCAGTCCCAGTGGGCTCACTTGTTTGGATTTACCAAGTACAGAGTCAGACCTTCTTGGTACCTACTGATGTGAGGATGGCCAAATGCCAGTAGAGCTCTGAAGAGGGGCCTTTCTTGAGACAGCAGGTTGTGGCTAACAGCAGGCTCCTCGCAGAATAACAGAGTTGGCCAAGGAGACAAGATCTGAGACCAGACAGGCCATTTCGAGTGGAACATAGTATGGCCCACCAGTCAGAGGACACTCCAGATAGTTAAAGACCTATTTTTGGGAAGGAGGTGCCTTTTTGGTTGTGGGTGTGAGTTTGCGGTTTTGTTTCATGTTCTGAGAATAGGTAGGAAAGGTGGTTGGTTTGGTTTGGTGTCGACTGTTTCTAGTAAGTCTATAGACAAGGCGAGTGTTTCTATGTCTGTGTAGCCACTGTGTCCGTGGTTTTAGACATTAGAAATGAGAATGCATCAATGGAGGTGTCCTGTCTAGTAGAAAGCTTCACAGCATTCATCCTGCACAATTGATTAATGGACTGTTGCTTGCCTTATGCATGGGAAACACCTACTAACTTCCTAAGTTGCTGTTTTCTTCCTGAATTCTGGCCACTCTCCAGAATAGTATCATGGTTTATTGTCCAAGATATGTACCACCTCCAAACTCTGTGACATGGCCATGTCCTTGATAGCTGAAGGGAATGGGAACATCTCAGAAAACTCAGATATCAGTGTGACCAGTAAAGTCTCAGTGGAGAAACCCTGCTTGGCTCCATTTGCTTATCTATGTTTCTGTTGCCTTGAATGTCAGGAAGGTCTTTGCCTCAGGCCACCCCTTTGTGAAGCGTGAAGAAACAGTTTTCAAATGGAAATGAATGGGCATCACCTGTGGCTCTTTGCTTAATTGCTCTGGAAAGGGATGTGTCTTAGTCAGACACTAGGCCCTGTTTGAGGCTGTGGCTAAGATTCTCAGCTCCTGATAGATCTAAAGAAGATCCCATGTGTGCATCCAAAACCAAAATGGCAAAAAATCTCTCATTGTGGATGAAGTCTCTTGCCTTCTTCTGTTTGGTTCCTGACCTCCATCAAGTGAGAATAGGGATCCTTTGGATCAAATGAGTTCTTCAAAGTCCTGCAGAACTGCTTGGGTTGTCTCATGATGCCAAATCACATAAAGAATCTATACCTGACAGTAAGTAGGCCTCAAATTGGAGAAGCAGAGCAGTATTTATGGAAGGCCTAGAGCAGTTGTGTGCAGGTGTGTGACAATACATCTGTGGTGGGATCATGTGGATCTTACATTGGCTTCCAAATGTCTTGTGACTGACATGGTGCAGCCAGCAGAACTTTGTATGTAAAGGCATCATGTTACATGGAGAGTTTTCAGGGCAATGTTCAGAATCAAGTTCCTATGGTAAAGGGGGCAAGCAATGGGGGATAGAAGCCTGGTTGGTGCATTCTCCTGCAGACCCTGACACACCATACATTACAGGACTCCCTCCAGCATTGTGTCCCAGTTTAACTCCTTGTATGTCATGAACCAAATACAAAACACCCACTGCAGCAGCAAGAAACACCACGAAAAGTGGAGGATGACCAAATGATTTCAAAGTCCAGACGGGGAGACACTTATCCCCCATTGGCCACAGTTTAGTTATAAAGAGTGAATTCAGCACTGCTGCCTCATGTTCATTGGACAATAAGAATTCATGTCCTCCAGGTCACAAAAATGCAGACCCAAGTTTGATGGTCTCACTGCAAAGGAAGCTAAAGCTTCTGAAAACAACATATATTTCAAGTACCCAACCTCATTGTCAGTATCTCCAGAAGTGTTTAGGCCAGCAGAGATCCATGTTTGTGGAGTTTTACCCTGTCCCTAAGGTTTGGAAACGTCTCTTCCACCTCAAAGGTTGTGAACTACTGAGCATTTTCCATTCTACGTATGTATTCACAGATTTTCTAACTCTTCTCCTCTAATTGTTTCTTACATGGGGCGTGGTTATTTCAAGCCATTGTTCTGAATGAGAGTGGGAATTTTTTTGTGTGTAGCACGTATTTGCATACACATTGGATTCATTTTCCAATTTTCCATTCGAAATACTGAATCCCTGACACGAACCCATACCCTACTAGACTCTGACTACTAATTCTAATATGATGCAGAAAAGTAACACAAACAGAATTGAAATACAAGCAGTTCAGAGGAGGCATGGTGTATAATTGATCTTGCCTTTTGCATGATAAATGTCAGGTGTTATAAATCCAGTCTATTTTTAATTGAAATAGATCTCCATGTGTTTTTAAAGTTAACAAATATGTGAATTCCTGTCTCCCTTTGTCTGTAGCCTATTCAGCACATGTATTTTTATATGCACATATCAAATCCTACCTGGTGTCACACCTACATTCTTGTGAGGTGACTGACTTGGGAGATACAATTTGTGAGAAGACATCACTCCTCCTAAACGCTGTTGGAACTGATAATTCAAATAATGGGTGAGCTTCCTAGTTGAAAAACATTATACATAAATCCCTGTTAAGAAAATTGAATATTTTTGGATCTGTGATTGATGTATATTTCATAGTGAATTTAGATTTGCATATATGTTGCTACATTTTAATATCTGTATGTGTCTGTGTGTGTATACACACACACACACACACACACACACACACACACACTCTCTCTCTCCAGATTTTTCAAAATATGAAATATATTTATCTTATTTACACTCCCTAAATTCATTTATGTTCAAGTATGTGGATTTATAATCAACTTTTCACAAGATTTTTCTCAGAAATATTTATCCACCTGAAATACATATTTGTTTCCTAGTACTGAAAACTAACTTCAGTGAATGGTACATACAAATCCTGTTGATAGCCACAGCCAAGGGTCTCCAGTAAATACCATATGTACTACTGCACAACCTAAGGCAGGCATGGTCCCTAAGCCACATGCTCGTTGTTTAAACAGAGAGGGGGAGATGTTGAGAGCCACAGCCAAAGGGGCCCCAGGAAACCTCCAGCTGCCAGCAAACTTCCAGCTGCCGGCTGATGATTGGCTCCACAGCGGCCCCAGCAACATCTAGCTGATTGGCTCCTCTGTAGTGATGCTCATTGCAGATGCTCATTGAGCTGTTTCCCCGCCCTTTCAGACTGCCAGTGGATGATTGGCTGACAGGGGCCCCAGCAACATCTAGCTGATTGGCTCCTCTGTGGTGATGCTCAATGGGATGTTTCCCTGCCCTTTCAGACAACGGAGCTGCTCATTGGTGGACTTTTTTGTCTCCGCCCATGTGACCCAGCCAATCGGCCTCAAAAGGAGGAGGCTTGTGGTTGAGGGAGAGGCTTGTGGGAAGACTGTGGTGGCAGTTGGGCTCTGAGGGTTTTTCCTGAGAAGCTGTTTTGTTTGGCTTGTGTGGTTCTAAAAATAAAGTTTGTTTCTTTTGACAATTGGCTCCTGAATTGTGCCCAGCCAGACTGATGATAATCATGTAAAATGTTGATTTTAAATCGCATACATGAACTTGAATGAATTTAGGGAGTGTATAATAAGACACATATATTTCATATTTTGGAAAATCTGGAAAATCTGGTATATATATATATATATATATATATATATATATATATATATACACACACACACACACAACAATAAAATGTAGCAATATATATGCCAATCGAAATTTATCATGAAATATATATCATCCACATATCTAAAAATATTCATTTTACTGAACATGGATTTATGTATGATGTTGTTCACTAGGAAGCTCACCCATAGTTTGAATTTTCAGTTCCATCAGTATTTAGGGGAAGTGATCTATTCTCATAATTTGTATATTCCAAAGTTAGTGAGATCACAAGAATTTACGTGTGTTACCAGGTAGGAGTCTATATATGCATAAAAATATACATGTTCTAAAGAGGCTACAGAGCAAAGGGGACAGGAATTTACATATGTGTTAACTTTGAAAACTCATGGAGAAATATTACAATGAAAAGTTGACTAGATTTATAACACATATCCTTGATAAAGGAGAAGGAAAATCCAAGTATACACCATGCCTCCTACAAAAGGCCTGCATTTCTATTCTGTTAGGTTTCTTTTTCTCCATCATTTTAGGATAGTAGTCAGAGTCTAGTAGGGTATGGGTTAGTGTCAGAAATTCAGTATTGCAAATGGAAAATAGGATAATGTATCCAATGTGTATGCAAATATGTGCTACACAATAATCTTCCCACTCTCACCTAGAACAATGCCTTGACATTACCTTTGCCCCAAGTGAGACACAATTAGAGAAGAAGAGTTAGAAAATCTGTGAATACATATCTGGAATGGAAAATTCTCAGGAGTTCTCAACCTGGGAGCAGGTAGAGGAGTTTCCAGAAGTAAGGGATTGGGTAAACACTCCACAACCATGGAGCTCTGCTGGAAAAAAGACTTCTGGAGAATCTGCCTCTGAGGTGTGGCACTTGAAATATATATTGTTGTCAGGAGCTTTGTCTTCATTTGTAGTGAAACCATCAAAGCTGGGTCTGAATCTATGTGACCTGGAGAACATGGTTTCTTATTTTCCAATGAACCTGAGGCAGCAGTGCTGAATTCTCTCTTTGTAGGTAAACAGAGGCCAGTGGGCCAAAGTGTCTAACCATGTGGACTGTGAAGCCATTTAGTCATCCTCCAATTTTCATGGTGTTTCTTGGTGCTGAATTGGGAGTTTGGTATTTGCTTCAAGAAATACAAGGAGTTCAACTGGGACACAGTGTTGGAGGGAGTTCTGTGACATGTGCTGGGTCAGAGTCTCCAGGAGAACGCACTAACCCGGCTTCTATTCCACATAGCTTGCCCCCTTGACCATAGAAACCTGATTCTGAACATTTCCCTGAAACCTCTCCATATAACAAGATGCCTTTACATATAAGGGTCTGCTGGGTGCACCATGTTAGCTAAAAGCCATTTGGAAGTCAATGGCAGATCCACATGGCACCACCATAAATATTTCATCACACACCTGCACACCACAACTCTGGGCCAACTACTCCGCAGTCTCCATCTAACCGGCATCTCTGTTCTACACCACTTTCATTATACCCAATAAATCAAGGCACTGTCTGGTACACTAATGATCAGCAACAGGACATCAAAGGTTCTCCAGTGCCACCTCATCATGCGAATTTCAAAAATTTCATGGTATTTATCTAGCCATTTTACAAGGATGAAGTTGGAGGCATTGTGGGTTTCAATTCTTTCAGGAATCATTCAATGTTGAGGAAGCTCATTTCAATGAAAGTTCTGGAGAACTCTCACAGGCAAGGCTTTCCAAAGAGTGGCCAAATAGTCACATGAAGCCAGGCCAATTGAGGTCTACAATGTGAGGTCCATGTGTGTTTTGACTCTCAACTATGTCTGGCAAGTATTTCAAAATAACATCATATGATATTCTGTCTGACATTCCCAGTGCTCTGTGGAAAGCCACCCCGGGCCTAGATCTCAGTTTCAAAGGGCGACTTTCATGGTTGGCCGCCTAAAATCCCAACACAAATCATGGCAATACTTCTCTGAGGTCAGTTCCAGAACTCAGTCTCTAAGAGAAATCACACCAGAGTTCAAGCCCTGGTGGACCCAGTCATCTTTTCCGACTGCCACATAAATGACCACAATGAAAAGCAAAACACTCCCAAATGGCCCTCATCTTCTTCCATATAGACACTCATCATAACCTCTGGCTTGACGTTTCCTTGAGGGGCACAGCCCAAGACAGTGTCCAAAATAATCTCCCTTTCCTCTCATTTGCCTAAAGTCAGGGTGGCCTGGACACCCATTCTGTGAACCATGAGTGATCAAATAACCCTGACTTTAATACTGCTCTGCTTCTCCAATTTGAGGCCTACTGTCTGTGGAGTATAGATTCTTGATGTGAATTGGAGTAATGAAAAAACCCAATAACCCATTGGCTACACTTTGCAGGGTTTTGAAGAACTCATTTGACCCAATAAATCCCTATTCTCATTTTATGGAGGTCAGGAACCTTACAGAGGAAAGTGAGAGACTTCATCCTCAATGACTGCTTTTTGGGCCATTTTGGTTTTTGATGTGCCTTCTGGAATGTTACATATTTTTTTTTGGTTTTAGTGCCTTCTGGAATATTACATAATTTTTTTCTTTAGACATTATTGCCAGAGTTCCTATCTTCATCCCAGTGCAGGTGAAATCAAAGATAATACCAATCTACAGCTTCTGCAATAGCCATCCCTGTACTGCTTGCAGAACTTGCCTGGACACATTGTGAACTCACCTAAATGCATTCTGAACTATCTGTTGGTGCAGCGACTTGTGGTAGTGTTGGGGTATATTTGCTGATGATGTCATCGGTGGTACAATTTTTCCAAAAGGAGCCATCAATTGGCTTGGTGTATCTTCATCCCTTCTGCGTGTCATGATCGTCCAGCTAAAATTTGGGGGGCCAACAGAGGTGAGGCAAAGAACCTCACCCACCCCCGCTGGTACAAAGACCTCTCCACAGGTGTGGCTCTATACTGGACGGGTAGTCAGTGACGGGTAAGATCCAATTGCAATGGTACCAACTTAACGGGTAAAGACCATATGTACTATTGGACAACCTAAGGCAGGCACGGTCCCTAAGCCACATGCGTGTTGTTTAAACAGAGAGGCGAAGATGTTGAGAGCCACAGCCGAAGGGGCCCCAGCAAAATTCCTGCTGCCAGCAAACTTCCAGCTGCCTGCTGATGATTGGCTCACAGCGGCCCCAGCAACACCTAGCTGATTGGCTCCTCTGCGGTGATGCTCAATGGGCTGTTTCCCTGCCCTTTCAGACCACAAAACTGCTCATTGGGGAACTTTTTTTGACTCCATCCACATGACCCAGCCAATCGCCCTCAAGAGCAGGAGTATTGTGGGAGGCGGAGAGAGGCTCCTGTGGGAGGGAGAGGTTTTGGGAAGCCAGTGGTGGCAGTTGGGGCTCTGAAGGTTTTTCATGAGAGGCTGTTTTGTTTGGCATGTGTGGTTCTAAAAATAAAGTTAGTTTCTTTTGACAAGTGGCTGCTGATTGTGCCCAGCAAGACTGCGGCATTATCCTAATATTTCTACAATAACTGACCCAGTTTAACATCAATGCAAGTAGATTCCTGTGGGAGAGGACATGATGTGTATTTTGACGTTCATTTTTATGTAACAGTGGTACATTACTATTTCTTCAGTTTACGCACATCATAGTATATATATTTGATCCACAAGTTCACAAATTTATAGGCATTTGTTTCACTTTCAATCACTTTCTGCTTCAAAACACATGTATTCCTCCAGGTTTCTTGACTGGTCTTTTCATGAGACTTCTTTCCAAACACATTATTTCCGATTTCCATAATCACTTTTGAAGCAAAACTCACACATTCTTCATGAAAAACCATAATGCTGATATAACCATTATATATATTACTGGTTGGAATGAAGGATTGTATATCAATGCAAGATTTTCTGTATATTTTCAGATATCAATTCAATCCATTATTTAAAGTTAGAACCAGTTATAATATTTCTTTACAGTATGGTCTATTCATGCATTATCTCTATAATTATAGACACAGTGTACACCATTTTTACCTCCAAAAATAATTGATACATCTTCAAAATATTGCTCCCAGAAATGGTGGAAGAACATATACATTTTACCACAGTAATATTCTGCACACAGAAAGAAGAGGTCAAACTTATGTTTGTACCAAAGCCTAAATGAAAAGTGAGCATGGATTACGGAAAACATCCATGTCCATATTGCCTAATGCTCTCAAAAGTTCATCCTATTGGTGACTACATGTTTGTTTCTTCCTAAGATTATATATTCAAACTCAACCCTGTTGAAAATGTATAATTCTATCACTCACTTTATACTTTGCCTGATATCCTAATGTCAATTGATATCTGCATTCCTACTTTTTTCCCCAGTTCATCCTTTTGACAGACTCTCCACATGTGCTGACAATTACATTCACTCTCTATCCGAAACCCTATTGCTAAAGATCTTTTCATCCAAATCTTATACTCACTCTTCTTTCAAAACCTACCAACAATCTTACTAATCCTACAAATTATTTCTTTTTGACTGGATGTTCTCTTCAACATTCAATCAACCAAGGTACAAGGAATTATGCCATTGTATATTGATTTATCTGAGACATCTGTGCAGAATATAATTCAAAGCTAAGAATCCCAGCCAAGGGTCCAATGCAATTCTGGGCTTCAAATATTACCTAGATGTCTGTTTTCATAATTATATTTCACTTATATTCTTATAAATATCGCACGTTCCCAATACCATAATTCATCCCGCAGAATGATTCCTAACCCAAATGGAACATGTTATTAACCCTGACCATACACTGTTCTCTCAATCTAACTTTACTGAAGAGCAGGGACAGAGTTGGTCTTTCAATACAGAAATTAGGGGATCTTCCACTTGCTGAGAACCTCCAAGGTTATTAAAGAAATGATCCCTGGATTAAATGTAGGCAGCTATGAATGACGTCAGAGAGCAAAAGTCATCTTCCATGACAAACAACCTGGTTAGCATGAAGGGATGTGTCTGAATCAACATTTCTTTTCTTAATGTATAGAAGATGGACCAAACCAGGCCTATCTGGAGAGCTTTTTTTGGGTGCCTATGGTTGATATACCATGCAAACTTGTGAAAGTTTCACTGGAAGAAGGGGCAGCCTCCAACTCATTGGACTTTGGAAGCAACTGTTAGGACAAATTGGTTGACAAGGCAGTAACCTAATTCAGTTCCTGAAGGAAGTGACCTACGTCACTTCCTTGGTGAAGGAATTCTCTGAACTTGGGATCCATGAAGACAGGTAGCCAGAGCCAGTCCCAGTCCCAGTCCCAGTGGGCTCACTTGTTCAGTTTTACCAAGGACAGGGTCAGTCTTTCTTGGTACCTACCTATGTGAGGATGGCCAAAGGCCAGAAGAGCTCTGAAGAGGGACCTTTTCTGAGAAAGCAGGTAGTGGCTCACCGCTGGCTCCTGACAACTTCACAAAGTTCACCAAAGAGACCAGATCTGAGTCAGGACAGGACATTTCGGGAGAACATTTTATGGCCCACCAGTCAGAGGACACTCTGGATAGTCACAGACCTACTTGGGGGAAGGAGGTGCCTTTGTGGGAGTGGTTGTGGTTTTGTGGTTTTGTCACATGTTCTGAAAATAGGTAGGAAATGTGGTTTGTTTGGTTTGGATTGGACTGTTTCTAGTAAGTCGTTTGACATGTAAGTGTTTCTATGTCTGTGTATCCCACTGTGTCTGTGGTTGTAGACATTAGAAAAGAGAATGAATTAATTGATGTGTCCTGTCTAGTAGAAAGCTTCCCAGCATTCATGCTGCCCAATTGATTAATGGACTGCGGCTTGCCTTCTGGATGGGCAAAACCTTCTATCTTCCTAAGATCCTGTTTTCTTCCTGAATTCTGGCCACTCTCCAGAATAGGCTCATGGTTTTGTGTCCAAGATATATACCACCTCCAAGCTCTGTGACATGGCCATGTACTTGATAGCTGAAGTGAATGGGGAGCATCTCAGAAAACTCAGATATCAGTGTGACCAGGAAAGTCTCAGTGGAGAAACCCTGCTTTGTGTCTTTTGCTTACCTGTTCTTCTGTTGCCCTAAATGTCAGGAAGGTCTTTGCCTCTGGCCACCCCTTTGTGAAGCCTGAAGAAAACAGTTTTCAAATGAAAATGAATGGGCATCACCTGTGGCTCTTTGCTTAATTGCTTTGTAAAAGGATGTGTCTGAATCAGCCTCTTGGTTCTGTGTGAGGTTGTGGCTTAGATTCTCAGCACCTGATGCATCAAAAGATAGATTCCATGTGTGCATTCAAAACAGAAATGGCAAATGAGTCTCTTGCCTTCCTCTATTAGATTCCTGACCTTCATCAAGTAAGAATCAGGATCCTTTAGTTCAAAAGAGTTCTTTGAACCCCTGCAGAAGTGCTTGGGTTTTCTGATGACTCCAAATCACATAAAGAATCTATACCTGACAGTCAGCAGGCCTCAAATTGGAAAAGCATAACAGTATTAACGCCATGACTATTTGATCAGTTCTGGTTCACAGGAAGGGTGTGTAGGCCACCCTGACTTTCGGCAAATGAGGGGAAAGGGAGCTTATTTTGGACAGTGTCTTGGTCTGCGCCCCTCATGGAAACTTCTAGCCAGAGGTTATGATTAGTGTCTATATGGAAGAACATGAGGGCCATGTGAGAGTGTTTTGGTTTTCATTGTTGTCATTTGTGTAGCGGTGGGAAAAGATGACTGCGTCCACCTGTGTTTCAACTCTTGTGGGATTCCCCTTGGAGACTGAGTTCTGAAACTGACCTTAGAGAAGTATTGCCATGAATTGTGTTGGAATTTTCGGAGGCCACGCATGAGAGTCACCCTTGGAAACTGAGATCTAGGCCCAGGGTGGCTTTCCACAGAGCACTGGGAATCTCAGCGAGGATATCACTTGATTATATTCTGAAAGACTTGGCAGCAATTGTTGAGAGTCAAAACACCCATGGACCTCACATTGTAGACCTCAATGTGGCTGGCTTTATGTGACCTTGGGCCACTCTTTCAGAAGACTTGCCTGTGAGAGTTATCTAGAGCTTCCATTGAAATGAGATTCCTCAATATTTAATGGTTCCTGAATGAATTGAAACCCACAGTAACTCCAACTTCATCCTTGAAAAATGGCTAGAAAATACCATGAAATTTTTGAAATTTCCATGACCAGCTGGCACTGGAAAACCATTTGATGTCCTGTTGCTTATCATGAGTATACAAGACAGTGCCTGGTTTGACTGAGTTTCATGATAATGGTGTAGAAAAGATATGCCAGTAAGTTGGAGCCTGCTGAGTAGTGGGCCAAGAGCAGTAGAGTGTAGTTGTGTGAAAAAACATCTGTGGTGGGGCCACGTGAATCTGCCATTGGCTTATAAATGGTTTGTGACTGACATGGTGCAGCTAGCAGACCTTTGGTTGTAAAGGCATCTTATTGTATGGAGAGGTTTCAGGGCAATGTTCAGAATCATGTTGCTATGGTCAAGGGGGCAACTATGTGTGATAGAAGCCTTCTTGGTACATTCTCCTGCCGATCCTGACCACCACACGTGACAGAACTCCCTGCAGCACTGTATCACAGTTAAACTCCTTTATTTCGTAAAGTAAATACCAAACTTTCAGTGCAGCATCAAATAACATGATTAAATGTGAAGGATGATCAAATGGCTTCACAGTCCACATGGGGAGACACTTAGCCCCCAGTAGTCCCAGTTTGCCTACAAAGAGAGAATTCAGTACTGCTGCCTCGTGTTCATAGGAAAATAAAAAAAACATGTCTTCCAGGTCACATAGATGCAGACTCAGCTTTGATGGTCTCACTACAAAGGAAGCTAAAGCTCCTGACAACAACATATATTTCAAGTGCCCAACCTCAGAGGCATTTTCTCAAGAAGTCTTAAGGCCGACACAGCTCCATGTTTGTGGTATTTACCCTGTCCCTTACTTTTGGAAACTCCTCTACCACCTTCAAGGTTGTGAACTCCTGAGCATTTTCCATTCCAGATATTTATTATGAACTCAAACAACAACAAGTGCTGGCGAGGATGTGGAGAAAAGGGTACACTTGTACATTGCTGGTGGGACTGCAAATTGGTGCAGCCAAATTGGAAAGCAGTATGGAGATTTCTTGTAGAGGTGGGAATGGAACCACCATTTGACCCAGGTATTCCCCTTCTCAGTCTATTCCCTAAAGACCTAAAAAAAATGCTACAGGGACACTGCTACATTGATGTTCATAGCAGCACAATTTACAATAGCAAGACTGTGGAACCAACCTAGATGCACTTCCATAGATGAATGGATAAAAAATGAGGCATTTATACACAATGGAGTATTACTCTGCATTAAAAAATGACAAAATTTTTACAGAGAAATGGATGGCATTAGAGCAGATTATGCTAAGTGAGGCTAGCCAATCCCTAAAACCAAATGCCAAATGTCTTTTTGATATAAAGAGATTAACTAAGAACAGAGTAGGGACGAATAGAATGAGAAGAAAATTAACATTAAACAGGGATGAGAGGAGGAAGGGAAAGGGAGAGAGAAGGGAAATTGCATGGAAATAAAAGGAGACCCTCAGGGTTATACAAAATTACATACAAGAGGAGGTGAGGGAAAGGAAAAAATTATACAAGGGGGAGAAATGAATTACAGTAAAGAGGTAGAGAGAGAAGAGGAGAGGGGAGGTAAGGGGAGGGGGGTAGTAGAGGTTAGGAAAGGCAGCAGAATACGACAGACACTAGTATGGCAATATGTAAATCAATGGATGTGTAACTGATGTGATTCTGCAATCTGTTTATGGGGTAAAAATGGGAGTTCATAACCCACTTGAATCACAGTGTGGAATATGATATATCAAGAACTATGTAATGTTTTGAACAAGCATAAATAAAAATTAAAAAAAAGAAAACTAACTTTGGTGAATGGTGCAAAGAAATCCTAATATTTCTACAGTAACTGACACAGTTTAACATCAATGCGAGAAGATTCCTGTGGGACATGATGTGTATTTTGATGTTCATTTTTATTCAGCACTGGTACATTACTATTTCTTCAGTTTATTCACATCATATTATAATATTTCATCCACAAGTAAGCAAATTTATCGTCATTTTTTTCAATTTCAATCACTTCCTGCTTCAGAACTCATGAATTCCTCGGTGTTCCTTGACTGGCATTTTCATGAGACTTCTTTCCAAACACATTATTTTCGATTTCCATAATCACATTTGAAGCAAAACTCACACAAACTTCATGATAAATCGTACCCTAATATTAACATTAGGTGTATAACTGGTTGTCATGAATGATTGCATATCAATATAAGATTTCTTATATATTTTCAGATATCAATTCAATCCATTATTTAAAGTGGAACAAGTTGTATTATTTATTGAAATTAAGGTCTATTCATGCATTATCTGTATATTCATAAAAACAGGGTACACCTCTTTTTACCCCCAATGCTAATTTATACGTTTTCAAAATACTGCTCCTAGAAATGGTGGAAGAAAAAATCATGTCATCTGATCTACATATACATTTTATCACAGTAATATTCTGGAAACAAAATGCAAAGGTCCCACTTAGGATTGTACCAAAGCCTAAATGTAAAGTGAACATGGATTACTAACAATATCCATGTCCATGTTGCCTAATGCTCTCAAATGTCAATCCTATTGGTGACCTACATATTTGTTTCTTCCTAAGATTAGATATTCAATCTCAACCCTGTTGAAAATGTCTTATTCTATCACTCACTTTATACTTTGCCTGATTTCCTAATGTCTCTATTGATATCTGCTTTTCTACAAATTTTCCCCAGTTCATCATTGTGTCTGATTTCTTCATATGTGCTGACATTTATATTCACTCACTGCCCGAAAAAAATTGCTAAAGAACTTTTGTTACATATCCTATACTAACTCTACTTGCTAAACATAACGACTATCTTCCTTTTTTTTTTTAAATTTTTTTTATTGGTTGTTCAAAACATTACAAAGCTCATGGCATATCATCTTCCATACATTTGATTCAAATGGGTTATCAGCTCCCATTTTTACCCCAAATACAAGTTGCAGAATCACATCGGTTACACATCCACATTTTTACATAATACCATATTAATAACTGCGACTATCTTCTTAATCCTACCGACAATCCCTTTTGACTGGATGTTCTCTTCAGCATTCAATCATCCAAGGTTCAAGTTCCTCTGCCATTGTATATCGATTTATTTGAGACATGTGTGCAGATAGTAATTCAAAGCTAAATATCCCAATCAATTGCCCAATGCCCTTCTGGGATTCAAATCTTACTTTAATTTCTGTTTTCATACATATATTTAACCTCGATATTCTTATAAATATCACAGGTTTCCAATACCATTATTAATCCAGCAGAATGATTCCTAACCCAAATCGAACATGAAATTAACCCTAACCATACACTGTTCACTCAATCTAACTTTACAGAAGAGCAGAGACAGATTGTTCTTACAATACAGGAATGTAGGGGATGCTCTACCTGTTAAGAACCTCAAAGGTCCATGCAGAAATGATCCCTGGAGAAGATGTAGGCAGCAATGAAGGACCTGAGAGACAAAAAGTCATTTTCCATGGCAAACAACCTGGTCAGGATGAAGGGTTTTGTCTGAATCAGCCTCTATCTTCTTACTGTAGAGAAGATGGACCAAACCAGGCTTGTGTGGAGAGCTGTTCTCGGGTGCCTAAGGTTGATATACCATTCTAATTTGTGAAAGTGCCAAAGGAAGTAGGGGCAGCCTCCATCTCATGGGACCCTTGGAAGCAACTGTTAGGACAAAGTGGTTGCCAAGGCAGTGACCTCATTCAGTTCTTAAAGGAAGTGACCTACCTCACTTCCTTGTTGATGGAACTTTCTGAACTTGGGACCAAGGAAACCAAGCACCAGAGCCAGTCCCAGTCCCAGTCCAAGTGGTCTCATTTGTTTGGAATCACCAAGGACAGAGTCAGTCTTCTTGGTACTGACTGATGTGAGGATGGCCAAATGCCAGGAAAGATATGAACACGGGCCTTTCCTGACTAAGCAGGTAGTGGCTCACCGCTGGCTCCTGACTGCTTTACAGAGTTGTACAAGGAGACCAGATCTGAGACAGGACAGACCATTACCGGGGAACATAGTATGGCAAACCTGTCAGAGTACACTCCAGATAATCACAGCCCTACTTGGGGGAAGGAGGTGTCTTTTTGAGTGTGGGTGTGTGGTTTTGTCTCTGTTCTGAGAATAGGTAGGAAAGGAGTTTTCTTTGGTTTGCAGTGAACTGTTTCTAGTAAGTCGTTTTACAAGGTGAGTGTTTCTATGTCTGTGTATCCCACTGTGTCCGTGGTTGTATACATTAGAAAAGAGAATGCATCAATGCATGTGTCCCCTCTAGTAGAAAGCTTCCCAGCATTCATCCTGCCCAATTAATGAATGGAGTGTGGTTTCCATATCGATAGGCAACACCTACTACCTTATTAAGTCCCTGTTTTCTTTCTGAATTCTGACAACTCTTCAGAATAGGCTCTTGGGTTTGTGTCCAAGATATGTACCACCTCCAATCTCTGTCACATGGCCATGTACTGGATATCCGAAGGGAATGGCCAGCATCTCAGAAAACTCAGATATCAGTGTGACCAGGAAAGTCTCAGTGGAGAAACCCTGCTTTGGGCCTTTTGCTAACCTATTGTTCTGTTGCCTTGAATCTCAGGATGTCTTTGCCTCTGGCCACCCCTTTGGGAAGCCTGAGGAAAACATTTTTCAAATGGAAATGAAGGGCATCACCTGTGTCTCTTTGCTTAATTGCTTTGGAAAAAGATGTGTCTGAATCATCCTCTTGGCCCTGTGTGAGGCTGTGGCTTAGATTCTCAGCACCTGATGGATCAAAAGAAAGATCACATGTGTGCATCCAAAACCAAAATGGCAAATATTCACTCATTGTGAATGAATTCTTTTACCTTCCTCTGTTAGGATCCTGACTTCCATCAAGTGAGAATAGGAATCCTTTGGGCCAAATGAGTTCTTCAAATCTCTGCAGAGGGGCTTGGATTTTCTCATGACTCAAATTTACATAAAGAATCTAAACCACAGAGTCAGAAGGCCTCAAATTGAAAAAGCCAAGCAGTATTAATGGCAGGTCTATTTGATCATTCCTGGTTTACAGGAAGTGTGTCCAGGCCACCTTGATGTTAGACAAATGAGGGGAACAGGACCTTAATTTGGACACTGACTTGGGCTGTGGACCTCATTGAAAACTCCAGCCAGACGTTATAAGGAGTGTCTATATGGAAAAAGATGAGGACCATGTGGGAGTGTTTTGGTTTTAATTGTGGTCATTTGTGTGGCGGTTGGAAGAGATGACTGTTCCACTGGGCTTGAACTCTGGTGTGATTCCCCTTAGAGACTGAGTTCTTTAACTGACCTCAGAGAAGTATTGCCATGAATTGTGTTGGGATTTTAGGAGGCCACACATGAGAGTCGCCCTTGGAACCTGAGATCTAGGCCCAGGTTGAATTTCCACAGAACATTGGGAATTTCAGCCCGGATATAACATACAATTTTTCTTAAAGACTTGGTAGCCATATTTGAGTTTAAAACACACATGGACCTCATATTGTAGATCTCAATGGGCCTGGCTTCATGTGACATTTTGGCCACCCTTAGGGAAACCTTGCCTGTGAGAGTGCTCCAGAGCTTTCATTGAAATTAGCTTCTTCACCATTTAATGGTTCCTGAATTAATTGAATCCCTCAGAGCCTCAAACTTCATCCGTGAAAAATGGCTAGAAAATTACCATGAAATTTTTGATATTTTCATGATCAGCTGGCACTGGAAATACTTTGGATGTCCTGTTTCTGATCCTGAGTATACCAGACACTGCCTTGATTGACTTTGTTTCATGAAAATGGTGTAGAACAGATATGCCAGTAAGTTGGAGCCTGGTGAGTAGTGGGCCTAGAGCAGTGGTATGCAATTGTGTGATAAAACATCTGTGTTGCGGCCATGTGGATCAGCCATTGGCTTCCAAATGGCTTGTGACTGACATGGTGCAGCCAGCAGACCCATATATGTAAAGGCATCTTGTTATATGGAGAGGATTCACTGCAATGTTCAGAATCATGTTGCTATTCTCAAGGGGGCAATCTACATGGGATAGAACCTTGGTTGGTGCATTCTCCTGAAGACCCTGACTCACCACACCTTAAAGAACTCCCTCTACCACTCTGTCCCATTTTAACTCCTTGTATTTTTTGAAGCAAATACCAAACTCCCAGTGCAGCAGCGAGAAACACCACGAAAAGTGGAGGATGACCAATTGGCTTCACAGTCCACACTGAAAGACACTTAGACCCCAGTGTCCATAGTTTACCTACAAAGAGAGAATTCACCACTGCTGCCTCATGTTCATTGGATAATAAGAAACCATGTCCTCCAAGTAACATAGATGCAGACCCAGCTTTCATGGTTTCTCTACAAAGGAACTAAATCTCCTCAGAACATCAAATACTTCAAGTGCCCACTCTTAGAGGCAGTTTCTCAAAAAGTATTTAGGCCAGCAGAGCTACATGTTTGTGGAATGTTTACCCTGTCCCTTACATTTAGAATCTTCTCTACCACCTCCAAAGTTGTAAACTCCAGAGTATTTTCCATTCCAGATATATATTCACAGATTTTCTAACTCTTATCCTCTAATTGTGTCTTACTTGAGGAGAATGTAATGTCAAGGCATTGTTCTGGATGAAAGTGGGAAGATTTTTGTGTAGCACATATTTGCATACACATTGGATTCAATTTCCTATTTTCCATTAGAAATGCTGAATCCCTGAAACTAACATATACCCTATTAGACTATGACTACTAATCCTAATATGATGGAGAAAAATAACACAAACATAATAGAAATACAAGCAGTTTAGATGAGGTATGTTTTATAGTTGGAGTTGCCTTTTGCATGGTATAGTGTAGCAGTTATAAATCTAGTCAATTATTTGTTGAAATAGTTCTCCATGCGTTTTTAAAGTTAACAAATAAGTGAATTCCTGTCCCCCTTTCTCTGTAGCCTATTCAGCACACGTACTTTTATATGCACATATAGAATCCTACCTGGTACCACACGTACATTCTTGTGAGGTGGCTGACTTGGCAGATACAAATTGGAAGAAGAGATCACTCCTCCTAAACGCTGCTTGAACTGGTAATTCAAATGTGAGTGAGCTTCCTAGTTGAACAACATTATACATAAATCCATGTTCAGTAAAATGAATATATTTGGATCTGTGGATGATATACATTTCATGGTGAATTTCGTTTGGCATATATATTGCAATTTTTAATGTCTGTCTCTGTGTGTGTATATAAATATATATATAGATACACTCTCAGGAGTATTCAAAATATGAAATATGTGTCTTATTACACACTTCCTAAATTCATTCATATTTATGTTGTGGATTTATAATCAACTTTTCACAAGATTATTCTCAGAAATATTCATCCACCTGAAATACGTATTTGTTTCTTAGTACTGTTTCCACCCCAGATATGCATTCATGGATTTTCAAACTCTTCTACCCTAATTTTGTCTTACTTGAGGTGAAGGTAATGTAAAGGCATTGTTCTGGATGAGAGTGGGAAGATAATTGTGTAGCATATATTTTTATACACATTGGATTCATTTTCCTATATACCATTGAAAATACTGAATCCCTGACAATAACCCATACCCTACTATACTCTGTCTACTAATCCAAATGATGGAGAAAAACAACCCAAACAGAATAGAAATACAAGCAGTTCAGAGGAGGCGTGGGGTATAGTTGGACTTGCCTTTTTCATGATAAATGGTAGGTGTTATAAATCTAGTCAATTTTTAATTGAAATAGTTCTCCATGTGTTGTTAAAGTTAACAAATATGTAAATGCCTGTCTGCCTTTCTCTGTAGCCTATTCAGCACATGTATTTTTATATGCTTTATAGAATCCTACCTGGTATCACACGTTAATTTTTGTGAGGTGACTGACTTGGCAGATACAAGTTGTGAGAAGAGATCACTCCTCTAAACGCTGTTGGAACTGAAAATTCAAACTATGGGTGAGCTTCCTAGTAGAACAACATTATACATAAATCCTTGTTCAGTAAAATAAATATTTTTGCATCTGTGGATGCTATATATTTTATGATGAACTTCGATTGGCATATATATTCCTACATTTTAATGTCTGTGTGTGTGTTTTGTGTGTGTGTGTGTATATATATATATATATATATATATATATATATATATATATACATATATATGTATATACACATATATATAATTATGAATATATATATATATATATATATATATATATATATATACTGTCCTGATTTTTAAAATATGAAATGTATGTATCTTAAATACACTCCCTAAATTCATTCATGTTCAAAAATGTGGATTTATAATAAACTTTTCACAAAATTATTCTCAGAAATATTCATCCTCCTGAAATACACATTTGTTTCATAGTTCTGAAAACTAACTTCAGTAAATGGTGCTTACAAATCCTAATATTTGTACAGTAACTAACCCAGATTAACATCAATCAAGTAGATTCGTATGGGACATGATGTGTATTCTGACGTTTATTTTCATTCAACACTGGTACATTACTATTTCTTCAATTTTTACAAATCATAGGATATATATATTTCATCCACAAGTTCACAAATTTATACGCATTTGTTTCACAAACACTTCCTGCTTCATAAAACATGTATTCCTCCAGGTTTTTTGACTGGTCTTTTCATGAGACTTCTCTCCAAACACATTATTTTCGATTTCCATAATCACTTTTGAAGCAAAACTCACACACCCTTCATGTTAAACCATAAACTTAATGTGGCCATTAGATATTTCACTGGTTGGAATGAATGTTTGTATGTCAATATAAGATTTCCTGTATTTTTTCAGATATAATTTCAATCCATTATTTAAAGTCAGAACCAGATATATTATTTATTCACAGTATGGTCTATTCATGCATTATCTCTATATGCACAGACAAAGGGTACACCTCTTTTTACCCCCATTACTAATTTATACGTCTTGAATATGTTGCTGCCAGAAATGGTGGAAAAATAGTCATGTCACCTGATCTACATGTACGTTTTATCACAGTAATATTCTGGACTTGGCCCTGTGTGAGGCAGTGGCTTAGATTCTCAGCACCTGATGGATCTAAAGAAAGATCCCATGTGTGCTTCCAAAACCAAAATGGCAAAAATATCAGTAATTGTGTATGCAGTATCTTGCCTTACTCTGATAGCTTTCTGATCTCCATCAAATGAGACTAGGGATCCTTTGGGTCAAATGAGTTCTTCAAAGCCCTGCAGAGGCTAGCCCATATGAACTTGGGTTTTTTCATTACTTTAAATCACATTAAGAATCTATACCTGACAGTCAGTAGGCCTCAAATTGGAGAAGCAGAGCAGTATTAAGGCCAGGCTTATTTTATCACTCCTGGTTCACAGGAATGGTGTCCAGGCCCAGCTGACTTTAAGCAAATAAGGGATAAGGGAGCTTGTTTTGGATACTGTCTTGTGCTGCACCCCTCATGGAAACCTCCAGCCAGAGGTTATAATGAGTGTCTATATGGAAGAAGGTGAGGACCATGTGGGAGTGTTTTGGTTTTAATTGTGTTCATTTGTGTAGTGGTTGGAAGAAATGACTGGATCCACCAGGGCTAGAACTTTGGTATGATTCACCTTAGAGACTGAGTTCTGGAACTGACATCAGAGAAGTATTGTCATGAATTGTGTTGCGATTTTAGAAGGCCACGCATGAGAGTCGCCATTGGAAACTGAAATCTAGGCCAAGGGTGGCTTTCGACTTATCACTTGGAATCTCAGCCAGGATATCACATGATTTTATTCTGAAAGACTTGACAGGCATAGTTGAGAGTCAAAACACACATGGACCTCACATTGTAGACCTCAATGGGCTGGGCTTCATGTGACTATTTGGCTACTCTTTGGGAAGCCTTGCCTTTGAGAGTTCTCCAGAGCATTCATTGAAATGAGGTTCCTCAACATTAAATGGTTCCTGAATGAATTGAAACCCACAGTTTCTCCAACTTCATCCTTGAAGAGTGGCTAGATAAATACCCTGAAATTTTTGAAACTCCCATGACCAGGTGGCACTGGAGAACCTTTGGATCTCCTGTTGCTGATCATGAGTGTACCAGACAGTGCCTTGATTGACTGGATTTCATGATAATGGTGAAGAACAGAGATGCCAGTAAGTTGAGAATGCTGAGTAGTGGGCCCAGAGCAGTGGTGTGCAGGTGTGTGATAAAATATCTGAGGTGGGGCCGTGTGGATTTCCAATTGACTTCCAAATGCCTTTTGGCTGCCATGGTGCATCCAGCAGAACCTTACATGTAAAGGCATCTTATTATATGGAGAGGTTTCAAGGCAATGTTCAGAATCAGGTTGGTATGGTCAAGGAAAAGCTGTGTGAAATAGAAGCCTGGTTGGTGCATTCTCCTGCAGTTCCTGACCCACCACACGTGAAAGAACTCCCTCCAGCACTGTGTCCCAGTTGAACTCCTTGTATTTCGTGAAGCAAATACCAAACTCCCAATGCAGCACCAAGAAACACCACAAAAATGGAGGATGATCAAATGGCTTCACAGTCCACACGGGGAGACACTTAGCCCCCAGTGGCCACAGTTTACCTACCAAGAGAGAATTCAGCACTGCTGCCTCATGTTCATTGGAAAATAAGAAACCATGCTCTCCATTCACATAGATGCAGACCCAGCTTTGATGGTCTCAATAAAAAAGAAGCTAAACCTTCTGACAACAAAATATATTTAAAGTACCCAACCTCAGAGGCAGTTTCTCAAGAAGTCTTTAGGCCGGCAGAGCTCTATGTTTGTGGAGTGTTTACCTCTTAGACCAGGATGTAAGAAAAGAACACTGACTCCAGTTAAAATCAAATTAAAGTAAGCTTATTATTTCCACTGTCTGGGCTGCCTCTCCCTCCAAAGATTGCGAGAGCAAGAGAGCAACCCCACCTTTACTACAGCCCAGGTTTGCAGCCCAGAAAGTTACACAAAAATGGGATAACAGATAACAGAACTCTGACAAGCATCACACTAATGGGAGTTTACATTTTTTTTTTTTTTTGCTAGCCCCAACATCAAAATTTATGAGGACCATTAGAGCCTCAGAGAGGGTCATTGTCTGGCCACAGAAGGCCAATATTTATGAGGTGTGACAATGTTTCAGAGAGGGCTGCTATCTGGTCAGAGAGCCATGCACGGGTGAGTTTAAGGCACGGGCAGTCATTCCAAGCAGGTTCAGAATTTGCAGTAATTTACAGTAAAGCCAAAATGATTTTTTCATGGCTTTGTTGCAAGATGGCTCCCAATTTTAATAAAAGATAAGGTTGGGTCTATCATTCCCCCCTTTTCTTATGTGTCCCTTTGTAATCCTTGATAGGTTAGTGGAAAAGCACTGAGGAAATTTTAATCCCTCAGTTAACAGTCTCCAAATTTTTAGAACTCACCGAAAACCAGTCTCACTGATATTACCTGACTTAATTAATTACTTATATTGATAGTCTATTTATTTTGGGCTCCATTGGTGTAAGTGGAGAGTCGTCTCTCATTTTGCCTTCTTCTCAGCTGAGAGAGGGTGACATGAGTGTGCATGGCGTGAGAGACATGAGTTGCCTTTTTGAAGTCAGTTGAGGAATATGAGTTGCCTTTTAGAAGTCAGTTCTTTTTGAAATCTTGTTGAGGAAGAACAGGTTGTAAAGTCATCTGGGGATGGGTTCTTCTATGAGAGAAACAAAAAACATGAGTATTGAATAAATGTTGCAGTAGCTGGATCATGTCACTGTATGAAGTACCCTCACCAGTCTTTAATATCCCCAATTATCAGGACTGTCAACTTAATATTTAACTTTTAGTGTTACAGTTGTCCCTCCCCATAATATACAGTTTAATAATTTAATGTCATCTGATTTTGCAAAATCCTTTCACTAGTATGACCTCTGTGTCTAATAGAGAAACATTTAATTCTGTTACTCAGGGCTGGATAATCGTACTAGCAAACACCAAGCCTACCTGTAGGTTAGGAATATCTGTAGGCCTTAAACTAAAAACTTCTGCCTCTGGCAGCTCCTCTTGATAGTCTTTGTAGCCAACAGTTTTACTTATTTTGGGAGGCTAACATAAAGTGTATACCTTAAAATATTATTATTATTATTATTATTATTATTATTATTATTATTATTATTATTTAAAATGCCCAGGAATGGCTGTATTTTGGTTTTAACTGTCTTTGCTAAGTGTTTAAGATGAAGCAGTCAAATGACTTTTGTTTCTATCTATTGTTAGCAGTCAGCTGAGCTTTTATGGGAGTCATTCCTTGGGAAACTTGAGAGCAGCTTCTCAGTTCTGCTAGTGCAATTTGAGCTAGGTGGGTTCAGGTCTTGCTTGACCATGTGGCTTCCCTCAGAAGCATCAGGGATGTCTCCCTTTCCTGATGACTCTCCTCTTTGTAGCAAATGCACTGATTGGCTTCTGTTCTTCAGTGGTCTCATTAATCTCCCTGATCGGGAGGTTATGTGGCCCAGAGTTGCAAAGCTCATAGAGAAGTCCCCTGTTCCCTGGATTCAGACTGACTCAAAGGGCAAGAGTCAAATATTGTTTTTTTTTGGCCCTTTTCATTTAACTTTAATTTTGAATCCTAATCTGAAACAACCAGCAAATAAATTTTAACAGCCATATATTAAGAGTACTGCACTTTAATGTCAATAAGTTTATAATTATTTATATTTTATTAATTGGGATCTTATTATTCTGTCTGTATTGTAGTTGATGACTTATTTTCTTAAATTAACCCATGTTGTGTTCTTAAAGCAACACTTCTGTAAAACACCAACAGGGAATCTTTAGATCACTTATAAAGAAATTAAAAAATAAAATTTTTTAACAAGAGTAAAAATACTTAGTTCATGTAATAGCTACCCTGAATTTTTTGGTGAGTTATATATTATATCACCTTTTTGAGATCCTAGTAATCTTGACAGAAAAAAAAAATGAACATAACTTTAAATGAAATAAAATCTGACCTACTGCTTTCGTAGTCATTCTCACATGTAGTAAGATGGGACACAGAGTCTTATCTCAGGTAAGCAGGGCTCCTTATAAATCTTAAATGCTTTAGTTCTCAAGCTGATCTTTTTTTTTAAATATCATTTTACAAAGTTTACATAAATTGTTTGAGGTCACATGAACATTAGCTCACACCATATGATATCACATTTAAAACATGAATTAAAGTACGGCTGAAAGATTTTAACCTTTACATAGATTAGGGTCTCATTAACTTAAAAATACATTTAAATTGTTCCACAATGTAAAAAGTAACATAAAACTTTACATATATTATTGATAACAGGTAAATAAATCCCCAATATATATTTTATTTACCATACAACTTCAGAACACCTGCTTGATATAATGCTCTTTTAAAGTTTCTACCTTATAGAGTTGTATAACTGGAAAATATGAGCACATTAATAGCATCACAATTGCATTGAAGTTTCTACATTAACCAAGTTTAGCTTTTAAAGAAATGGCAGTACAGTGCTCTAAAATAACAGTTCTTATTTAAACATTTGTTTAATTTTTATGGATGCTTGCTCTAGAAAATTTAAATCTTAATAAACTTAATGTTATGGGTAAACTTATGTTTAAGAAATTTTTGTCTCTTTTACACATGACTGATTTTTACAATCTTATACAGACTTTAGTACAAACTTATACAGACCTTAGTATATCAATCAGATATCAAACAAAAGTACTCATGAATGAGTAATCCCATATCAAATTTACTTTACTTATTTATCAAAATATTAGACAAATTTTTTGAACACTGTAAACCATTTTTTTGATTGAAAGAAAAGTCCTGGAACAAAGGCATATTAGACCTTTTGTGGACATTAATAGTTTATTAGATTTTTGAACACCTAGAAAAACTTGTAAGCTTAAATTTAAAGACATTTATATTTATCTGTTTACCCAATTTAAATTGAAACATTTAAATCACGTGAATTAAAGATCTTTGGATCCACTTTTTAAAATTGTTTTTATGAGTTCTTTTTAATATGAGTGCTCCTTATATATGTTAATTTGTGTATCATATATATGATATATGGATATATATATATATATATATATATATATATATATATATATATATATAGACATACAACACATAACAAATTGTGCACACATAATAAAAGTGAAGGCCTTGTAGCTTTTCACAGGTGAAATCTCCATTGCAATGATTTAAAAATTCCACAGTTGGTCAAAGATATTACTGATCAGAAAAACATTAACCTAGATCTGTAGGAGCAAAATCATGAGCTCAAAAAATAAATAAAGAACCTAAGGAAAAAATTATGAGTCCTAGAAAAATGACTGGCCAGTAATTGGTAAATACCATACAATTTACCTTTTTTTTCCCTTAGGCCTCAAATAAGTCTCCTACTAAGCTTACAGGCTTCTTTCATTTGCATTTCAAAATAAGTCCTGGCTGAGGTCTGGAAGAAGAAGGAAAAAAAGGCTATTCTGAGCAGAAACCTTAGGCCTAAGGTATTTTAACCATAATTTTCATGTTAGGATGTTGAAAATTATGATACAAGTTTAAGATACAATTCACAAAATTTTATATCTTTACAAGTTGTTTTGTCAACAGATATCATACTATGATTTAGTATCCTTGTCCAAATTAATGCACTGGTACACACAGTGACATTTTCCCAGGCTACCTAATTTAAAATTGGTGAAAAAAAGACTGAATGATTGGGAAGTTACTTGCCAACTTGGAAGTAGAGTTCTTTAGTTTTCCATCCTAAGTATTTAAGTTCTCTGGCATGAATTATCTGAAACCATGAACTAAACAAATACCTAAACCCGACTTTTAACTGCAAGATTGTGGAATGCTTCAAAAACCCATTCAGATACCAGATTGGTACAATGAAACATCATCATTTAGACACACATTCAGCTAAGATCATTTCCAAAAAAAAATTTATAATATTAACACATTATTGCACATGTCTTAAAGGGCTAGAAAAAAGGCACAAGACAGACAGAAATGAACTCCAGACAATGGCTGACAGACAGAACCCTTTAAAACAGAGCAAATAAGAAAAAATCTCCTTCTCCAGTGGCACCACAGATGTCCCCACAAGGGGACCAAATGTTTTCACAGAGGAGCAACCTGAAATATAAAATAAAGTGTCTCCATGGCGACTTTACTGCATTTAGTGTCCCCTTTTTGTTTTTCTCTTTTTTGAAGAAGACAGAGGTGGCATTATCCTTGCAGTGCAGGGAACGAAGGAGGGAATTCCCTGAAGCAACAGGGCTTCGGCAGATGCTGGGAGATACTCAGTTCTTCATTCCCCAGCAGGCATTACCATCTGCACTGGGTGTGCTCCAGGCAGCCAGCTAGGGCCTTCTCTCATTCTGCTTAACAAATGGTGGTAAAGTTCATCACAGTTCCTTAAAACACAGTCCAAAGGGGTGTCAGGCTTACTTGCTTTGTTACCCATTTTCACGTTCAATATCCTTAAGATTTTATCACAGAAATCACAAAACAAAACGCACAAAAACAAACAAACAAAAAACATATAGAACACAGAACAAAACACACACACACACAAAAAAAAAAAAAAAAAAAAAAAAAAAGCAGAATCCCGGTGCCAAAACAGAAAAACAGATGAGCAATTCAACGTCTTGCTAAAGCTCTGGGGTAGGAGCGCATGCGTGTCCCTCGGCACCTCTCTAACCTTCCAGAGGAATTCCCTACAGAACGGAAAAGAGGACAGAACGATTCTCATTACTATCCTGGACAGGAGTGAATGTGAGCCTCCCCAGGCCACCTCTCTGTCATTAGAAGAGATCTCCCTTAACCAGATATAAGATGTTATCAAGGTGCCACTTACCTATGGAGGCCTCCTCCACCAGGTACTTGCTAATAGTTTCAGTGCGGTGGTTCACTGCAGTGCTCCCCAGACCGACGGCTCACTCCAAGGCCTTGGAACATCTCAAGTTGTGCACCCCCTAGAGTGGCTCCCCAGCCCGTAGCCCTGGAGGGAAGGCCAGCTTCAGAATTTTCAGCAGTCTGGTCTTGTGATCTGGTCGGGCAGGGTCATCTCACTGGGGAACTCCAAAATGTTGGAATAGGATGCAAGAAAAGACCAGTGACTCCAATTAAAATCAAATTAAGGCAGGCTTATTATTAAAACTGGCCAGGCTGCCTCTCCCTCCAAAAATGGCGGGAACAAGACAGCAACACCACCTTTCCTACAGCCCAGCTATATAGCCCAGAAAGTTACACAAAAAGGGGGTTACAGATAACAGAACTTTGAAAGCATCACACTGATGGTAGTTTACATTTTTTTTGCTGGCCCCAACATCAGAAATTATGAGGACAATTAGAGACTCAGAGAGGGTCGTTGTCTGGCCTGGGAAGGCCAATATTTATTAGGTGTCACTAATGTTTCAGAGAGCACTGTTATCTGGTCAGAGAGCCAGGCATGGATGAGTTCAAGGCACGGACAGGCATTCCAAGCAGGTTCAGAATTTGCAGTAATTTATAGTAAAGCCCAAATTATCTTTTCAGGGCTTTCTGGCAAGATGGCTCCCAATTCTAATAAAAGATCAGGTTGGGTCTATCAAGCCTGTCCTTTACTTTTGGAAACTCCTCTACAACCTGCAAGGTTGTGAACTCCTGACCATTTTACATTCCAGATATGTATTCACAGATTTTCTAACTCATGTCCTCCAACTGTGTCTTACTTGGGGTGAAGGTAATATCAAGGCATTGTTCTGGATGAGAGTGGGAAGATTTTTGTGTAGCACATATTTGCATACACATTTAGGAGATCACTCCTCCTAAACACTGATTTGGAACAGAAAATTCAATCTATGGGGGATTTTCCTAGCTGAACAACATTATACATAAATTCAAGTTCATTAAATAAATAGTTTTGGATCAGTGGATGATATATATTTCAAGATGGATTTAAATTGGCATATATATTGCTACATTTTAATGTCCATGTGACTTTTGTGTTTATAATGTTTTGTGATTTATGTGGATTTATAATCAAATTTTCACAAGATTATTCTCAGAAATATTCATCCAACTTAAATACATACTTTTTTCCTAGTACTGAAAAGTAACTTCAGTGAATGGTGCATAAAAATCCTAATATTTCTACAGTAACTGACCCAGATTAACATCAATGCAATTAGATTCCTATGGGACATGATGTGTATTTTGATGTTCATTTTTATTCATCACCGGTACATTACTATTTCTGCAGTTTATGCACATTATATATAGTATGATATATAATGTTCAATCACTTCCTTCTTGAGAACACATGTATTCTTACAGGTTTCTTGACTATTCTTTTCATGAGACTTCTTTCCAAACACATTATTTTTGATTTCCATAATCACTTTTGAAACAAAACTCACACACCTTTCAGGATAAACCACAACCATAATATTACCATTAGATGTATAACTGGTTGCAGTGAATGATTGTATATCAATATGAGATTTCTTTTATATTTTCAGATATCAATTCAATCCATTATTTGAAGTAGAGCAAGTTATATTATTTACACACAGTATGGTTTATTCATGCATTATCTGCATATTCATAGACACAGGGTACACCTATTTGTACCCTCAATAGTAATTTATACATCTACAAAATATTGCTACAGAAATGGTGGAAGAAATACTCAAGTCACCTGATCTACATATACATTTTATCACAATAATATTCTGGACACAAAATGCAAAGGTCACACTTTGCATTAGGTTACCAAAGCCTAAATAAAAAGTGAGCATGGATTAATAAAAACATCCATGTCCTGGTTACCTAATGCTCTCAAAAGTCAATCCAATTTGTGACAACATATTAGTTTCTGCCTAAGGTTATATATTCAGACTCAAACCGTTGAAAATGTCTAAACAAATTACACACTTCATACTTTTACTGACTTCCTAATGTCTCTATTTATATCTGCTTTCCTACATATTTTCCCCAATTCGTCATTGTGACTGACTCTTTACATGTGCTGACATTTACATTCACTCTCTACCCGAAACCTTATTTGTAAAGAACTTTTGGTACAAATCCTATACTCATTCTTCTTTCTAAACCTACTGACTATCTTGCTAATCCTACAGACTATCCCTTTTTTATTGGATATTCTGTATGTTATTCAATCATCTAGTGTATACGATCCTATTTCTTTGTATATCAATTTATCTGAGACATCTGTGCAGAATATAATTCAAAGCAAAGTATGCTACTCAAGGGCCCAAAGTCCTACTTGGCTTCAATTCTTCCCTAGATTTCTGTTTCCATACTTATATTTCACCTATATATTCTTGTAAATATCTCAGGTTCCCAATACCGTTATTCATCCAGCAGAATGATTCCTAACGCAAATAGAACATGATATTAACATTAACCATACACTGTTCCCTCAATCTAACTTTACAGCAGTGCAGGGATAGAGTTGGTTTTACAATCCAGGAATATAGGGGATCTTCCACCTGCTGAGAATCTCAAAGATCCATGCAGAAATTATCCCTGAAGAAGATATAGAATGCTATGAAGGACCTGAGAGAGCAAAAGTCATTTTCCATGGCAAACAACCTGGTCAGGATGAAGAGATGTGTCTGAATAAGCCTCTCACATTTTAATGTAGACAAAATGGACCCAACCAACCCTGTGTGGAGATCTCTCCCCCAGTACCTATTGTTGATATACCATTCTAACTTGTGAAAGTGTCACAGGAAGTAGGGGCAGCCTCCATCTCATGGGACCTTAGGAAGAAACTGTTAGGACAAAGTGTTTTCCAAGGCTGTGAGCTCATTCAGTTCATGAAGGAAGTGACCTACCTCACTTCTTTGTGATGGAACTCTCTGAACTTGGGATCCCGGAAACCAGGCACCCAGGGTCAGGCCCAGTAACAGTCACAGAGATCTCACTTTTTTGGATTTATCATGGAAAGAGTCAGTCTTTCTTGGTACTTACAGATGTGAAGATGGTCAAATGCCAGAAAAAATCTGAAGAGGTGTCTTCCCTGAGAATGCAGGTAGTGGCGGCTCAAAGCTGGCTCCTGACAACTTCACAGAGTGGGCCAAGGAGTCCAGATTTGAGAACAGACAGGCCATTTCGGGTGAACAAAGAATGGCTCACCAGGCAGAGGACACTCTGGTTAGTAACAGACCTTCTTGGGGGAAGGAGGTGCATTTGTGGGAATGAGTGTGGGTTTGTGGTTTTGTCTCATGTTCTGAGAATAGGTAGGATAGTTGGTTTGTTTGGTTTGGAGTGGACTGTTTCTATTAAGTCATTTGACAAGGCAAGTGTTTCTATGTCTGTGTATCCCACTGTGTCCGTGGGTGTAGACATTACAAAAGAAAATGCATCAATGGATGTGTCCTGTCTAGGAGAAAGCTTCCCAACATTCACGCTGCCCAATTTATAAAAAGACAGAGGGTTGCCTTATTTGTGGGCAAATCCTGAAATCTTCCTAAGTTCCTGTTTTCTTCCTGAATTCTGGCCACTCTCCAGAATAGGCTCATGATTTTGTGACCAAGATAGATACCACCTCCAAGCTCTGTGACTTGGCCATGTACTGGATAGCTGAAGGGAATGGCGAGAATCTCAGAAAACTCAGATATCAATGTTACCAGGAAAGTCTCAGTGGAGAAACCCTGCTTTGGGACTTTTGCTTACCTATTGTTCTATAGCACTGAATGTCAGGAAGGTCTTTGCCTAAGGCCACCCCGTTGTGAAGCCTGAATAAAACAGTTCTCTAATGTAAATGAATGGGCATCACCTGTCCCTCTTTGAGTAATTGATTTCGAAAGGGATGTGTCTGAATCAGCCTGTTGGCCCTGTGTGAGGCTGTGGCTTAGATTCTCAGCACCTGATGGATCTAAAGAAAGATGCCATGTGTGCATCCAAAACCAAAATGGCCAAAAGAGTACTCATTATTGATGAAGTCTCTCGCCTTCCTCTGTAAGTTTCCTGACCTCCATAAGGTGAGAATAGGAATCCTTTGGGTCAAATGAGTTTTTCAAAGCCCTTCAGAGTCTAGCCCATTGGTGCTTGGGTTTTCTCATGACCCCAATCCACATGAAGAATCTAAACCCCACAGTCAGTAGGCCTCAAATTGGAGAAGTGGAACAGTAATAATGGTAGGCCTATTTGATCACTCCTGGTTCAGAGGAAGGGTTTCCAGGCCACCCTGACTTTAGGCAAAAGACGGGCAAGTGAGCTTATTTTGGACACTGTCTTGTCCAGCGCCCCTCATAGAAACCTCCAGCTAGAGGTTATGATGAGTGTCTATGTGGAAAAGATGAGGGCCATATGGGAGTGTTTTCGTTTAAATTTTGGTCATTTGTGTGGTGATTGGAAGAAATCACTGGGTCTACCTGGGCTTGAACTCTAGTGTGAATCCCTATAGAGACTGAATTCTGGAACTGACCTCAGAGAAGTATTGCCATGAGCTTTGTTGGGATTTTAGGAGCCCACGCATGAGAGTAGCCCTTATAAACTTAGATCAAGGCCACAGAGCACTGGGAATCTCAGCCAAGATAATCCATGATTTTCTTCTTAAAGTCTTGGCAGCCATAGCTGAGAGTCAAAACACACATGTACCTCACATTGTAGACTTCAATTGGACTGGCTTCATGTGACCTTTTGACAACTCTTTGGGAAGCCTTGCCTATGAGAGTTCTCCAGAGTTTCATTGAAATGAGCTTCCTCAACATTTAATGGTTTTTGAAAACCACAGTTCCTCCAACTTCATCCTCAAAAAAAATGGCTAGATAAACACCATGAAATTTTTGGAATTCCCATGACCAGGTGGCACTGGAGAATCTTTGGATGTCCTATTGCTGATCATGAGTGTATCAGACAGTGCCTTGACTGACTAGGTTTCATGAAAATTGTGTAGAACAGAGATGCCAGTAAGTTGGAGCCTGCAAATTAGTGGGCCTAGAGCAGTGGTGTGAAGGTGTGTGATAAAACGTGTGGTGGGGCCATGTGGATCTGCCACTGGCTTCCAAATGGCTTGTGAATGACATGGTACAGCCAGCAGAACCTTCCATGTAAAGGCATCTTTTTGTATAGGGAGATTTCAAGGCAATGTTCAGAATCAGGTTGCTATGGACAAAGGGGCAACCCATGTGGGATAGAATCCTGGTTGGTGCATTCATATGCAGACCGTGACCTCCACACGTGACAGAACTCCCTCCAGCACTGTGTCCCAGTTGATCTCCTTGTATTTCATGAAGAAAATACCAAAGTCCCAGTGCAGCAGCAAGAACCACCACGAAAAGTGGAGGAGGACCAAATGGCTTCACAGTTCACACGGTGAGTCACTTAGCTCCCAGTGGCCATAGTTTAACTACAAAGAGAGTATTCGCACTGCTGCCTCATGTTCATTGGAAAATTAGAAACAATGTCCTCCAGGTCACATAGATGCAGACCCAACTTTGATGGTCTCACTAGAAAGTAAGCTAAAGCTACTGACAACAACATATATTTCAAGTGCCCAACCTCAGAGGCAGTTTATCAAGAAGTCTTTAGGCCAGCAGAACTCCATGTTTGTGGAGTGTTTACCATGTGCCTTACTTTTGGAAACTG
This sequence comes from Callospermophilus lateralis, assembly GCF_048772815.1. NCBI lineage: Eukaryota > Metazoa > Chordata > Mammalia > Rodentia > Sciuridae > Callospermophilus > Callospermophilus lateralis. The sequence goes on from NW_027514294.1 coordinate 121,608, forward strand.
CTCTACCACTTCCAAGTTTGTGAAATCCTGAGTATATTCCATTCCACATTTGCATTCACAGATTTTCTAACTCTTCTCCTCTAATTGTGTCTTACTTGGGGCGAAGTTAATGTCAAGGCATTGTTGTGGATGAGAGTGGGAAGATTTTTGTGTAGCACATATATGCATACACATTGGATTCATTTTCCAATTTTCCATTCGAAATACTTAATCCCTGACACTAACTCATAAACTACTAGACTCTGACTGCTAATCCTAATATGATGGAGAAAACTAACCCAAACAGAATAGAAATACAAGCAGTTCAAAGGAGGCATGGTGTATATTTGGACTTGCCATTTGCATTATGAAGGGTAGGTGTTATAAATCTAGTTAATTTTTAATTGAAATAGTTCTCCTTGTGTTTTTAAAGTTAATAAATATATAAATTCCTGTCTCCCTTTCCCTGTAGCCTATTCAGAACATGTATTTTTATATGCACATATAGAATCCTACCTGGTATCACATGTACATTCTTGTGAGGTGGCTGACTTGGCAGATACAAATTATGAGAAGAAATCACTCCTCCTAAACCCTGTTGGATCTTAAAATTCAACCTATGGGTGAGCTTCCTAGTTGAACAACATTAAACATAAATCCATGTTCAGTAAAAGAAATATTTTTGCATCTGTGGATGATATATATTTCATGATAAATTTCGATTGGCATATATATTGGTAATTTAATGTCTCTGCATGTGTGTTTTTTGTATATATATATATATATATATATATATATATATATATATATACTCCAGATTTTTCAAAATATGAAATATATGTGTCTTATATATACTCCCTAAATTCATTCATGTTCATGTGTATGGATTTATAATCAAGTATTCACAAGATTATTCTCAGAAATATTCATCCACCTGAAATACATATTTGTTACCAGTACTGAAAACTAACTTTAGTTAACGTTGCATACAAATACTAAATTTGTACAGTAACTGACCCAGTTTAACATCAATGCAAGTAGATTACTATGGGACATGATGTGTATTTTGACATTCATTTTTATTCAACACTGCTACATTACTATTTCTTCAATTTATGCACATCATAAGATATATATTTCATCCACAAGTTAGCAAACTTATAGGCATTTGTTTCACTTTCAATAACTTCCTGCTTCAGAACACATGGATTCCTCCAGGTTTCTTGTCTGGTGTTTTCATGAGACTTCTTTCCAAACACATTATTTTCAACTTCCATAATCAATTTTGAAGCAAAACTCACACACTCTTCATGATAAATCATAATCCTAATATAACGTTTAGATGTTTAACTGGTTGGAATGAATGTATGTATATCAATATAAGATTTCCTGTATATTTTCAGATATCAATTGAATCCATTATTAAATTTGGAATCCATTATATTATTTATTCACAGTATTGTCTATTCATGCATTATCTCTATATTCATATCACAGGGTACACCTATTTGTACCCCCAATAATAATTTGTACATTTCGACACAGAAGCAATGGTCACACTTATTATTTTACCAATGTAAATGTCAGGCGAGCATCGGAGGAAGAGACTACCAGGGACTGTCTAATGCAACAGCCAAAAGTTTATGGGGGTCCAACATGCTGGGGCTCAGAGCTCCCTTGAATAGAGCAGAGAACCCTGAGAACAGCTTAAGCAGAGCTTATATACTTTCCTTGGAGAGGGCAGGGAGGGAAGATTATTGATTGGTCAGCGCGAGTGGGCAGTTTGCGTGCAAATGGGTGAGGGAGTACATTCTGCAGTTTTGCAGTTGGTACAGAACATTCAGGGAACAAGATTAGCGAACAGTTCTCAAGATATCAACAGTGTTTTGTTAAGCATACCGTAAAACTGGAAGTGACAATTACCTATTTTATTTACCTTTCATTCCCCACTTTCTTTTGGTTACATTAAATCATAATAGTGATCATTGAGGATGTCACATTTTATGTCTGCTAGTGTGGTATATTGATTTCTGATTACCATAAGTTTAACTTGTCCAATTTGAGCTTGGAGAAAGGAAACTACACGGTTGAGCAAACAGGGTCCTACAGTTAGCAATAATGTGAGGATTATTAATGGACCGGCCAGGGCTGATAAAAGCATAGTTACCCAGGGGGACTCTGTGAACCAAGACTCAAACCACCCTTTTTGGGCCTCTCTCTCTTGTTGATGCTCTTCAATGCGTCTTCTTAATTTAATCATAGATTCTTTTACAACTCCAGTATGGTAGGCATAATAACAACATTCTTCCCTCAATGCAGGACAAAGGCCCCTTCTCTCATGAAGAGGAGGTCGAACCCTCGCCTGTTCTGTAAAACAACTTCAGAGAGAGAGGTTAAAGATTCTTGTAAAGCTGTGATGGTGGTTTTTTAATATCTTTAAGTTTTGGTCTATTGCTGCTTCTAATTGGGTCATTTGTTGTGTCCTGTGGATTAGGGCAGTGGTTCCTGTGCCCTTCTCTGCAGCAACTACTATTCCTCATAGGATGGCTAAAGTGAAGGATACAGGTTGCCAGCGGAACAGGGTTGTATGCCCCCCTATTTGAAATTTAAATGATCCTGCCTCATGATAGAGCACTCGGGGAAACATCTGCACCATTACATAATTAATCACATCTGTTGATAATTTTATGAATAAACAATGTTTAATTATATAGAATTATACTGTTGTAGGTATGGACAAGGCAAGGCACCTAAGATAGCACCAAAGACAGGGAAACAGTCCTATTTGGTTGCAACCGGATATAGAGGGCATTGCTTCTGTTGTAATCAATTAATCCCCTGAATCCCAAGTTTAGGTAGTTTCAGAATTTTGTACCCAACATGTAAGGGAAAAGACTCAGAAATTCACAGTCTGCAGAAGTTCACAAAAAGCAGTTTTTGGTTCTGTTTTTATTTTCCTCTTTTCTGGGAAAGATAACTTATTAAGGACTCCTGGGAGGGGGAGAGCTTTTTTCTTCTCTTTTATTTTCTCCCTGCCAGCTGTTACCATGGAGCCCAGTTGGTAACTTCTTTATCTTGGAAATGTAGCCATCTCTGGAAGCCTCAGCTCATGGCCAGAGGCCTTGTTCACATATTTTGTGAAAAACTAGTAAGGGGGTGTCTAGCTTAGAAGGGCTGATTTTTCCAGCCAGTGGCCAAGTATAACAGAGCAACATGAAAAGAGGAAGTTTATCTACACTGAACTCTTTTATAGGGACTTTGTTGCTGAAAGTCCTAAAGTCAGCCACGATGAAGACTTCTGGAGAAGGCCATTTAAGATTTTTCTGTGGGCCTGGTACAGAGGGGAAGACGGGGAAGGCGGGGGGTGAGAGCAGTTCTGTGGTTCTGAGAATGAGGAAAAAGAGATATAAAAGAATAATGGGAAAAGGGTTTGGGATTTTCCTGGCAACAAAACTTGAGCAGTAGAACAGGTAGAGCAGATGGGAAGACAGGAATGAGTATCTAAAAAGCCTGTGAGGGACTTTAAATTCTTAGTAACCTGTTTTTAGTGATGATAAAGCAACTTTAAAGGCCATTTTCATTACATCTTGGATAGGCGTCTGAGGGAACTCCTCAGCTGGTTTGAGCTTTGGGTTAGCTGGTAAGAGGACCTGGTGGGACCCGGTGTGGGCACTGACAGGAGAAGAGAGGAGTGAGTGGGTGTAAGGGTACCTCAGTACCTGCTGCCTCAGCATGGGGGCAATGGTCTGAGAACCAGCGGAGGTTTGGGGTTTTGATCTAGTAATTGGAGGGGAGAAATCAGGTTGTTGATGTGAGAGTGACAGCAGAGAATCTGGAGCAGAAGGATCTATTGGAGAAACATATTTCGTGATGTGAGCAAAGGAGGGAAAAGGCCTACACATAGGGGAATTTTCTTCAATCCTTTTGAGCACTTGCCAAAGTTGAAATAGTCACACAGAATTTGAGGATCTAGAGACCCCTCTGGGGGCCATCGGTTTTGGTTGTCTAATTGGTAATATGGCCAATGCTGTGAACTGAATTTGATGAGGAGTTTGGGTTCCACCAGGCAGCCCCTGTATGCTCACATCCCCATGACTTACGGAAGAAGATGGCTTTTCCCCCACACAGCCGTGGTTGTTTGTGGCTTTGATAGTCCACCGGGCAAACATAGTAATCTAGGCTAGCCAACCTGCATCAGGCTTGCGTGTCCCTACATCCATAATGTTTGTTTCCATTATCTGTGGTACGGGAGAAATTTAATGGAATTTTAGTGGGATCCTCTTCATCAGAGATATCCCAATTGGAAAGACGTATACCCAGCTGACAAATATCTGGGTGGAGAGTTGGCCACCAGGTCCCTAAGGGGGCTGTATGTGAGACAGACCATACTTCTTGTCTAATAGGATTTGTGATCAGCCATCGCTGCTGAATGGGCTGATGATGGTTAGGACTAGTGGTGGCCAAGGGGAGAGTCTATAGCCTTATCCACATGGCAAATATGCAATTTGAAAGGGTTACCAGTCTTTTCCACTTTCAAGCCAGAGTCTGGACAGGGCACAGGCTTGAGATGAGAATTAGAATCCAGGAAGTGATTCCGTCTACCTTTACCACTGTAGGTTTTATAAGTAGCACCTGGTATGGTCCTGTCCAGCGGGGTTCCAGGGATGACACCTGATGTCATCTTATGTAGATGAAGTCTCTTTTTTGATATCGATGTGGAGTCTCCTCTTCACCAGGTTGGTAGGCAGTGGCCAGCTGTTTTGACAGGTATCCCTGAGTTCCTTCAATAGCTTTAAGTTTGTCAAGCAAGGGGGTGTGGAAGGGATCGGTAGGTCTTAGAGTTGTGGTTAGGTCCTTACTGGAGGAGGGGCCCCATAGAGAATTTCATAGGAGGTGAGGTTACACAAAGAAACAGAGGGAGTATTTCTTGCATGAAACAGTGCATAAGGCAGGAGCATAGTCCAATCTTTGATGCCCTCTCTAAGCTTAATTTCGTTAAGGTCTCTTTAATGGTTCTATTAATTTTTTTTAACCTGTCCTGAGCTCTGGGGTCTATAAGCACAATGTAACTTCCAATTTATCCCCAGGATCCTGGCTAACCCCTTACTTACCTGGGCCATGAACGCCGGTCCATTATCAGACCCTATTACCTTAGGTAGGCCGTATCATAGAAAAATATCTTTCAGGATTTTCTACCACCATTTGTGCCTTTTTTTGTGTGTGTGGAAGGCTTCAATCCATCCTGAAAATATATCTACAAACACTAGGAGATATTGAAGTCCATACCTTGCTGGCTAAATTTCAGTAAAGTCCACTTCCCAGAATTTCCTGGTCTGGTTGCTCATAGGTGCTTTCCTGCAGGAAGCTTGGAAGGGTAATTGTTCTATTGACAGAACGGACAGGGTTTTGTTACCCGTTCAGTTATGTCCTTTCGCTGTGAGTCGGTTAGTGGAAAACTCTGTTCTTGATCCTTCAGGAATGCCTGCAGTTTCTTTGCACCAAGGTGTGTGAATTGATGTACATTTTTAACGTAGTGTAGGGCTTTCTGAAATTGCAGGCTTGTCTCAGTGAAGTTGAGGAGTTCAGTGCCAGTGTCATAAGATGTTATCAAAAGCTTGCTGGTGCTCAGGGGTCCATTGGAATTGGGCATCTCCCTTTAACAGCGGGTATAAAGGAGAAGTTAAGGACGCAAACACAGGAATCCATAACCTGCAAAACCCAGTAGTCCCAAGAAACTCTTTGTGTTGTCTTCTGCTGGGGCGGGGTGTATCTGCACAACCATTTGTTTTCTGGGCTCAGTGAGCCAACGTTTACCACCTCTAAGGGAATAGCCCAGGAAGACTACTTCTTGCTGGCAAATTTGGGTTTTTTTGGAAGAAGCTCTATACCCGAGTTGAGCAAGCTTACATAATAGTGCTTGGTTCCCAGACTCACAGTTTTCCTTGGTGTTGGCTGCAGTAGCAGGTCATCCACGTATTGAAGCTGGGTGACTTCGGGGTGCATAGTTCTGAAGTTGTTGACATCTCTGTGGAGGGCTTCATCAAAGAGACTGGGGGAGTTTTTGAACCCCTGTGAGAGTCTAGTCCATGTTAGTTTACCATACGTTCCTGTTTCTGGGTCTACCCACTCAAAAGCAAACAGAAACTGACTGTCTTTATGCAGAGGCATGCAAAAGATAGCATCTTTATGTCCATACCATTTCTACTCAGGGTTCAGAGTGATAAGCAGATTGTACAAATTATTTACCGTGGGGTGAATGTCCTGCACTCTGTTGTTGATCTCTCTTAGGTCTTGAACGGGGATAGTCCCCAGTTCCTGGATTTTTTACTGGTAGCAGGGGAGTGTTCCAGGCCGATTGACAGGGCCTTAGGACCCTAAAGCCAGATATTTCTGAATATGGGGCCTTAACCCATCTTTAGCATTTTTGCTCAGAGGATGTTGTTTGACATTGATTGGGGAGGCTGAGGTTTTTAACTCCACTGTTCTTGGAGGTTGTTTCATGGCTAGGCCTAACCCAACAATTTTTGCCCAGGCATCTGGGTAATCTGTTATCCATTTCTGGGGTAGCTTGCCTGTTTGATCATTCTTGGGGTGTGTGAAAAGTGGATGTTCATCTTCGACTGACATTTATAAAGCCATGACTATAGGAGTTTTTAATGAAGGATTTAGAAATTTCATTTTGGGGCCTTTGGGGTTAAAAGTTGTTTTGGCCCGGAGCTTACTGAGCAGATCTCTGCCCATCAATGGGGCCAGACATTCTGGGATTACTAGGAAGGAATGTTGGATTTTTCCTTTCCCCATGTCCATGGTCCTCTTAGTTGTCTAAGTCTGATATTTACTGCTGTTAGCCCTTTGAACTAGAGACCTTTTATTTGATAGAGGGCCCAGTGGGGCCTTAAGGGCTGAGTATACTGCTGCTGTATCCACTTCAAAGTTTATGGGGTCCCCTTCACTTCAAAAGTTACCCTGAGCTCGGGGAAGGGATCTGAGCCCCGACATTCTCAGTCAACCTCCAGAGTCAGAAAGGCTGTCTGGCGTGGCTGTCTCTTTCTAGGGCACTTTTTGGCTCAGTGTCCTTTTTCTTTACAGTAGGCACATTGATCTGAGGCCAAGGGTGGCCTCTGGTGGGGACCCAGGTATCGCTTCTTGTCTCCCTGTTTCTTAATTTCTGGCCTATTTATTGTTGTGACCAGGACCTTAGTTAATACCTTCATCTGTCTTTTTCATCTGTCATCCTCCCTTTGCTCCCTTTCGTTCTCTTTGTTTCTCTCTTATAGGATACTTTCTCGGCTACCCTGAGTAAATCTCTCAAAGTCATATCTTGTAATCCATCTAAGTATTGTAACTTTCTTTTAATATCCAGATCAGCTTGCCCAATGAAGGCCATCATGACATATGTCTTTTGATCCTCTGCCTGAAGATCGAAAGGAGTATATCTCCTATATGCCTCCATAATTCTCTCTAGAAACATAGAGGGATATTCATCAGGCCCTTGAATAATCTCTCTTACCTTGGCCAAATTATTTGGTTGGCTAGTGGCCGGTTGGAAACCCACTATTAGGGCCCGGCAATAAGTGGACAGATGCTCCCTACCTTCAAAGGTGTCGGGGTCCCAGTTGGGTCAGTTCAAGGGTAAGCCGGCTTTGATTATGTTGGGAAGTTGTGTTGGTCACCCATCTGGTCCGAGGATATTTTTTTCTAGCTTCCAGAAAGTTTCTCTCTCGTTCCTCTGTCATGAAGAGAATCCCTAGAATTTGTTGGCAGTCATCCCAAGTAGGCAGGTGTGAAAACGCCAGGGAGTTCTTTGAGTTCTTTTAGCCAGGCCAGCTTCCTCCAGGGAAGGAGGGGCTGTGTGTGTGACAAGGGGGAGTCATCTGGTGGGCGCTGGGCCGGCCTAGCTTTCTCCAATGGCGGAGAGGCTGAGTCAGCAGCAAAGGAATCACTTAGAGGTTGTTGGGGGTTGGTGGACGACGGCAGCGGATAAGAAGGGTAGGAGAGTCCAGTAGAGTCTTGAGACTCAGGGAGAACAGAGGTTGGAGGAGGAAGAGCAGAGGGTTTGTGAGATAGAATCATGGTGGAAGGAGTAGGAGTGGGCGCAGAGACAAAGAAAGGCTTCACCCATGTAGGAGGAGATTTGCAGAGGTCCTGCAAAGTTAAGATATATGGCTGTTGATCTGGATGTCTATGTGGCCCCGGTTGAAAGACAAAATCTCTGACGTTTCAAATTAGTGGGAAGTAGATGTTTCTAGGGGCTATCCAACTCCAAAGGTGGGTCATTCTGAGGCACAGAGGGTCTGCCAGGTCCAGCAATTTACTGAAAAAGAAAGATTCTGGGCCTTGCGCAGACTTTGGTCCAGTGATCAAGGGTCAGGAAGAGAGGTGTTGAAGTGCTCTGTCCCAAAATGAGAGATACACAAACAGTGAAAGAAATCACACACTACACTGACAAGACAAGACAATAAAGACAGGCAATGGACGTCCAATACTGAGGCCAGGACTGAGTAGCCGGCAAAACCTGATGGGCTGGCCATACTGAATCCGAAGCAAAATATCACTGAGTCAAGGAGACTATTGTTCCTCGATTTCCTGAGTCCTCTGGGGCATCCCCCAGGGACGTGGCCTGTGGCTCTGTGACACGTATGTCAGCCTCTGTCAGAGAGAGCTCACGCTCATCACCAATAGCCATTTTGCCAAGCCCTAACCTGAAACCTAAAACCAAAAAGAGTTCCCTTACTTACCCTGAAAGGAGCCCCTTGGGGATCTTTCATCCGCCGCTGCTGGATCTTGCTCGTGCCTCCAGATGTAAAGGTTGGGCAAGCATCAGAGGAAGAGACCACCAGAGGAATGTCTCAAGCAACAGTAAATGGTTTATTATGGGTCCAGCATTCTGGGGCTCAGAGCTCACTTGAATAGAGCAGAGAGCAATGAGAACAGCTTAAGCAGAGCTTATATGCTTTCCTTGGAGAGGGCAGGGAGGGAAGTTTATTGATGGGTCAGGGCAAGTGGGTGGTTTGCGTGCAAACGGGTGAGGGTATACATTTGCAGTTTGGCAGTTGGGGACAGCACATTCTGGAAACAAGATTAGCAAACAGTCCTCAAGACTTCAACAGTGTTTTGTTAAGCATACAGAAAAACAGTAAGTAACAAGTACCTATTTTATTAACCTTTCACCAAAGCCTAAATGGAAAGTGAGCATGGATTACTAAACACATCCATATCCAGGTTGCCTAACGCTCTCAAATCAATCCTATTGGTGACTACATATTTGTTTCTTCTTAAGATAATATATTCAACCTCAACCCTGTTGAAAATGACTAATCCTATCACTCACTTTATATTTTCCTGATTTCCTAATGTCTCTATTGATATCTGCTTTCCTACATATTTTCCCCAGTTCATCATTGTGACTGACTCTTCACATGTGCTGACATTTACATTCACTCTTTATCCGAAACCCTATTGCTAAAGAACTTTTGGTCCAAATCCTATACTCACTCTTTTTTCTAACATACCGACTATCTTCCTAATCCTAAAGACTATCCCTTTTTGACTGGATGATCTCTTCGACAAGCAATCATCCAAGGTACAAGGTCCTATGCCATTGTATATTGATTTATCTGAGACATCTGTGCAGAACATAATTCAAAGCTAAGTATCCCAATCAACAGCCCAATGCCCTTCCTGGATTCAAATCTTATCTAGATTTCTGTTTTCAAACTTATATTTCACCAATATATTCTTGTAAATATTGCAAGTTCCCAATACCATTATTCATTAAGCAGAATGATTCCTAACTCAAATGAAACATGTTATTAAGCCTAAGCATACATTGTTCCCTCAAACTAACTTTACAGAAGAGCCGAGACAGAGTTTATCTTACAATACAGTAATGTAGGGGATCTTCCACCTGCTGAGAACATCAAAGGACCATGCAGAAATTATACCCTGAAGAAGTTGCAGGCAGCTATGAAGGACCTAAGAGGGGAAAAGTCATATTCCATGGCAAACAACAGGGTCAGTATGAAGGGATGTGTCTGAATCAGCCTCTCCTTTCTTAATGTAGAGAACTGATGAAACCATGCCTGTGTGGAGAGCTGTTTACAGGTGCCTATGGTTGATATACCATTCTAACTTGTGAAAGTGTCAAAGGAAGTAGGGGCAGCCTCCATTTCATGGGACCTTTCGAAGCAACTGTTAGGACAAAGTGGTGGCCAAGGTAGTGACCTCATTCAGTTCCTAAAGAAAGTGACCTCACCTCTCTTCCTTTGTGATCAAAAAATCTGAAATTGTGATGCAGGAAGCCAGGCACCCAGAGCCAGTCCCAGTCCCAGTCCCAGTGGTCTCACTTGTTTGGATTTACCAAGGACAGAGTCAGTCTTCCTTGGTACCGACTGATATGAGGATTGTCAAATGGCAGAAGAGCTCTGAAGAGGGGCCTTTCCTGAGAAAGCAGGTATTGGTTCACCGCTGGCTCCTGACAACTTCACAGTGTTGGTCAAGGAGACCAGATCTGAGAAAGGACAGGCCATTTCAGGGGAACATAGTATGGCCCACCAGTTAGAGGACACTCCAGATAGTCACAGACCTACTTGGGTTAAGGAGGTGCCTTTGTGGGTGTTCAGTGAGTTTGTGCTTTTCTCTCATGTTCTGAGAATAGGTAGGAAAGGCAGTTTTTTTGGGTTGGAGTGGACTGTTTCTAGTAAGTCGTTTGACAAGGCTAGTGTTTCTAAGTCTGAGTATCCCACTGTGTCCGTGGTTGTAGACATTAGAAAAGAGAAGGCATCAAAGGATGTGTCCTGTCTAGTAGAAAACTTCCCAGCATTCATCCTGCCTAATTGAAGAATGGACTTTGGTTTGCCTTATGGATGGGCAACACCTACTAAATTCCTAAGTTCCTGTTTTCTTCCTGAATTCTGGCCACTCTCCAGAATAGTCTCATGGTTTTGTTTCCAAGATATGTACCACCTCCAAGCTCTGAGACATGTCCATATACTTGATAGCTGTAGAGAATGGGAACATCTTAGAAAACTCAGATATCAGTGTGACCCGGAAATTCTCAGTGGAGAAACCCTGCTTTGGTTCATTTGCTTACCTATGGTTCTGTTGTCCTGAATGTCGGGAAGATCTTTGCCTCAGGCCACCCCTTTGTGAAGCCTGAAGAAAACAGTTTTCAAATGGAAATAAATGGGCATCACCTGTGGCTCTTTGCTTAATTGCTTGTAAAAGGATGTGTCTAAATCAGCCTCTTGGCCCTGTATGAGGTTGTGGCTTAGATTCTCAGCACATGATAGATCTAAAGATAGATTCCATGTGTGCAATCAAAACCAAAATGGCCAAAAATCTTGCCTTCCTCTGTTAGGATTCTGACCTCTATCAAGTGAGAATAGGGATCCTTTAGGTCAAATGAGTTCTTTGAAGAACTGCAGAGGTGCTTGTGTTTTCTTGTGACTCCAAATCACTTAAAGAATCTATCCCTGAGAGTCAGTAGGCCTCAATTTGGAGAAGCAGGCCTATTGGATCACTGCAGGTTCACAGGAAGGGTGACCATGCCACCCTGACTTTAGGCAAATGAGGGGCAAGGAAGATTATTTCGGACACTCTCTTGGGATGCGTCCCACATGAAAAACTCCAGCCAGAGGTAATGATGAGTGTCTCTCTGGAAGAAGGTGAGGACCATGTGGAAGTGTTTTGGTTTTAATTGTAGTCATTCGTGTGGCAGTTGGAAGAGATGACTGGATCCACCTGGGCTTGAACTCTGGTGTCATTCCCCTTAAACACTCAGTTCTGGATCAATCATCAAAGAAGTATTGCCATGAATTGTGTTAAGAATTTAGGAGGCCATGCATGAGAGTCTCCGTTGGAAACTGAGATCTAGTCCTAGGGTGGCTTTCCACAGAGCACTGGGAATCTCAGCCAGGATATCAAATTATTTTTTTCTGAAAGACTTGGAAGCCATATTTGCTATTCAAAACACACATGGACCTCAATTGTAGACCTCGATGGGCCTGGATTCATGTGACTTTTAGGCCACTCTTTGGGAAGCCTTGCCTGTGAGAGTTCTTCAAATTTTTCATTGAAATGAGCTTCCTCACCATTGAATGATTCCTGAATGATTTGAAAGCCATAGTGCTTCCAACTTCATAATTGAAAATTGGCTAGATAAATACCATGAAATTTTTGAAATTCCAATGACCAGGTGGCAATGAAGAACATTTGGATGTCCTGTTGCTGATCACGAGTGTACCAGAAAGTGCCTTGATTGACTGGTTTTGATGAAAATGGTGTAGAACAGAGATCTCAATAATTTGGATCCTGCTGAGTAGTGGGCCTAGAGCAGTGGTGAGCAAATGTGTGACAAAACATCTGAGGTGGGGCCATGTGGATCTGCCATTGGCTTCCAAATGGCTTGTGACTGACATGGTGCAGCCAGCAGACCCTTATATGTAAAGGCAACTTGTTATATGGAGAGGTTTCAGTGCAATGTTCAGAATCAGGTTGCTATGGTCAAGGGGGCATCCTATGTGGTATACTAGCCCTGTTGGTGCATTCTCCTGCAGACCCTGATCCACCACACGTAACAGAACTCGCGGCAACACTCTGTCCCAGTTGAACTCCTTGTATTTCGTGAAGCAAATACCAAACTCCGAGTGCAGCAGGAAGAAACATTAGGAAAAGTGGAGGATGATAAAATGGCTTCGCAGTCCATATGGGGAGACACTTAGCCCCCAGTGGCCACAGTTTACATACAAGAGAGAATTCAGCACTGCTGCTTCATGTTTATTGGAAAATTATAAACCATGTCCTCCAGATCACAGAGATGAAGACGCAGCTTTGATGGTCTCACTGGAAAGGAAGCTAAAGATCCTCACAAAAACATATATTTCAAGTGCCCAACCTAGAGACAGTTTCTCCAGACGTCTTTAGGCAGGCAAATCTCCATGTTTGTAGAGTTTTTACACTGTCCCTTACTTTTGGAAACTCCTCTACAATCTCCAAGGTTGTGAACCCTAAGCATTTTCAATTTCAGATATGTATTCAAAGATTTTCTAACTCTTCTCCTCTAATTGTGTCTTACTTGGGGTGAAGGTAATGTCAAGGCATTGTTCTGAATGAGAGTGGGAAAATTTTTTTGTAGTACACATTTGCATACACATTGATCCATTTTCCAATTTTCCATTCAAAACACTGAATCCCTGACACTAACTCATACCCTACTAGACTCTGACTACTAATCCTAATATGATGGAGAAAAATAAACAAAAAAAAATGAAAATACGAGCAGTTCAGAGGAGGCATGGTGTATAGTTGGACTTCCCTCTTGCATGATAAAGGGTCGGTTTTATAAATCTACTCAATTTTTAATTGAAATAGTCCTCCATGTGTTTTTTTTTAAAGAGAGAGTTAGAGAGGAGAGAGAGAATTCTATAATATTTATTTTTTTAGTTATCGGCGGACACAACATCTTTGTTTGCACGTGGTGCTGAGAATCGAACCCATGCCGCACGCATGCAAGGCGAGCGCGCTACGACTTGAGCCACATCCCCAGCTCTCTCCATGCGTTTTTAAAGTTAACAAATATGTGAATTCCTGTCTCCCTTTCTCTGTAGCCTATTCAGCACATGTACTTTTTATATGCACATATAGATTCCTACTTGGTATCACACGTATATTTTTATGAGTTGGCTGACTTGGCAGAAACAAATTGTAAGAAGAGATCAGTCCTCCTAAACACTGTTGGACCTGAAAATCCAAACTATGGGTGAGCTTCCTATTAGAACAATATTATACATAAACCCATGTTTAGTAAAATAAATATTTTTGCATCTGAGGGTGATATATATTACATGATGAATTACGATTGGCATATATATATTGATACTTTTTAATGAATTTTTGTGTTTTTTGTCTATATATATATATATATATATATATATATATATATATATATATACATACACTCTACAGATTTTATAAAATATGAAATATATTTGTCTTATATACACTCCGTAAATTCATTCATGTTCATGTATGTGGATTTATAATCAACTTTTCACAAGATTATTCTCAGAAATAATCATCTACCTGAAATACATATTTGTTTCCCAGTGCTGAAAACTAACTTCAATCAATGGTGCTTACAAATCCTAATATTTCTACAGTAACTGACCCAGTTTAACATCAATGCAAGTATATTCCTATGGGACATGATGTCTATTTTGACATTCATTTTAATTCAACACTGGTACATTACTATTTCTTCAGTTTTTGCACATCATAGGTTATATATTTCATTCACAAGTTCAGAAATTTATAGCAATTTGTTTCACTTTTAATCACTTCCTGTTCAGAACACATGTATTCCTCCATGTTACTTGACTGGTCTTTTCATGAGACTTCTTTCCAAACACATTATTTTCGATTTCCATAATCAATTTTGAAGCTAAACCCACACACTCTTCAAGATAAACCATAACATTAATATTACCATTAGATGTATAAGTGGTTGGAATGAATGTGTGAATATCAATATAAGATTTCCTGTACATTTTCACATTTCAATTCAATCCATTATTAAAGTTGGAACCAGGTATGCTATTTATTCACAGTATGGTCTATTAATGCATTATCTCTATATTCATAGACACAGTGTACACCTCTTTGTTCCCCCAATACTAATTTATACCTCTTCAAAACATTGCTCCCAAAAATGGTAGAAGAAATATTCATGTCACCTTATCTATCTATATATATATATATATATATATATATATATATATATATATATATATATATATATATTCTTTTTTTATCACAGTAATATTCTGGACACAAAAAACAAAGGTCATACTCATGATTGTATCAAAGCCTAAATGGAAAGTGAGCATGGATTACTAAAAACAACCATATCCAGGTTGCCTAATGCTCTCAAATGTAAATCCTATTGGTGACTACATATTTGTTTCTTTCTAAGATTATATATTCAACTTCAAGCCTGTTGAAAATGTCTAATCCTATCACTCAGTTTATACTTTGCCTGATTTCCTTATATCTCTATTGATATCTGCTTTCCTACATATATTCCCCAGTTCATCATTGTGTCTGACACTTCACATATGCTGATATTTACATTCAATGTCTACCCGAGACCCTATTGCTAAAGAAATTTTGGTCTAAATCCTATACTCACTCTTATCTCTAAACCTACTGACTATCTTCCTAATCCTACTGACTATTGCTTTTTGACTCGATGTTCTCTTCGACAATTAATCATCCAAGGTATAAGGTCCTAAACCATTGTATTTCAATTTGTCGGAGACATATATGCAGAACATAATTCAAACCTAAGAATCCCACTCAAGGACCCAATGCCCTTCTGACTTCGAATCTTACCTAGATTTCTGTTTTCATACTTACATTTCACCTATATATTCTTGTAAATATCACAGGTTCCCAATACCATTATTCATGGGGCAGAGAGATTCCTAACCCAAATCAAACATGTTATTAACCCTAAACATACACTGTTCCCTCAATCTAACTTTACAAAAGAGGAGGGACAGAGTTGGTCTTACAATTCAGGAATGTAGGGGATCTTCCACCTTCTGAGAACATCAAAGGTCCATGCAGAAATGATCCCTGGAGAAGATATAGGCAGCTATGAAGGACCTGAGAGAGGAAAAGTCATCTTTTATGGTAAACAACCTGGTCAAGATGAATGGATGTGTCTGAATCAACCTCTATCTTCTAAATGTAGAGAAGATGGACCAAATCAGGCCTGTGTGGAGAGCTCTTCCCAGGTGCCTATGGTTGATATACCATTCTAACTTGTGAAAGTGTGACAGAAAGAAGGGACAGACTCCATCTCATGGGACCCTTAGAAGTTACTGTTAGGACAAAGAGGTTGCCAAGGCAGTGACCTCATTCTGTTCCTGAAGGAAGTGACTTCACTTCACTTCCTTGGTGATGGAACTCTCTGAACTTGGGATCCAGGAAGAGAGGCACCCAGAGCCAGTCGCAGTCCCAGTCCCTGTGGTCTCACTTGTTTCAATTTACCAAGCACAGAGTCAGTCTTTCTTAGTACCAACAGATGTGAGAATGGCCAAATGCCAGGAAAGCTCTGAAGAAAGACCTTTCTGAGAAAGCAGGTATTGGTTCACCGCTGGCTCCTGACAACTGCACAGAGTTGGCCAAGGAGACCAGATTTGAGATACAACAGGCCATTTTGGGGGAATATAGTATGGCCCACCATTCAGAGGACACTCCACAAAGGAGGTGCCTTTGTGGGTGTAGGTGTGTGTATGGTTTTTTCTCAAGTTCTGAGAAGATGTAAGAAAGGCTGTTTGTTTGAATTGGCGTGGACTGTTTCTAGTAAGTCCTTTGACAAGGCGAGTGCTTCTATGTCTGTGTATTCCACTCTGTCCGTGGTTGTAGACATTAGAAAAGAAAATGCATCAATGGATGTGTTCTGTCTAGGAGAAAGCTTCGCAACATTCATCCTGCCTGATTTATTAATGAACTGCAGCTTTCCTTATTGAAGGGAAACACCTGCTATCTTTCAAAGTTTCTGTTTACATCCTGAATTCTGGACACTCTCCAGAATTGCCTCATTGTTTTGTGTCCAAGATATGTACTACCTCCAAGCTATGTGATATGGCTATGTACTGGATAGCTGAAGGGAAAGGCGAGCATCTCAGAAAACTCAGATATCAGTGTGAACAGGAAAGTCTCAGTGGAGAAACCCTGCTTTGTGCGTTTTGTTTACCTATTGTTCTGTTGCTCTGAATTTCAGGAAGGTTTTTGCCTCAGACCACTCCTTTGTGAATATCAATTCAATCCATTATTTAAAGTGGAACCAGCTATACTATTTATTCACAGTATGGTCTATTCATGCATTATCTGTATATTCATAGACACAGGGTACAGCTTTTTGTACAACCAATACTTATGTATATGTCTTCAAAATATTACTCGCAGAAATGGTGAAAGAAATACTCATGTCACCTAATCTACATATACATTTTATCACAGTAATATTCTGGACACAAAATGCAAAGTTCACACTTATTATTGTACTAAAGCCTAAATGGAAAGTGAACATGGATTACTTCCATGTTCAGGTTGCCTAATGCTCTCAAATATCAATCCTATTGGTGACTACATATTTGTTTCTTCCTAAGATTATATATTCAAAATCAACCCTGTTGCAAATATCTAATCATATCACTCACTTTATACTTTGCCTGATTTTGTAATATCTCTTTTTTTATTGTTACGATGAGCCAATTTAGTACTTTTTTAATTTTTTTTTCATCTTTCATACATTTGATTCAAGTGAGTTATGCATTTCCATTTTTACCCCAAATACAGATTGCAGAATCACATCAGTTACACATTCACAATGTTTACATAATGCCATATTAGTGACTGTTGTATTCTGCTGACTTTTCTATCCCCTACTATCCCCCCTCCCCTCCCCTTTCATCTTCCCTCTCTACCTCATCTGTTGTTGTTCCGTTCTCTCCCTTCCCCCCCTTTCCCCTCACAACCTCGTATATGTGATTTCGTATAACGATGAGGGTTCTTTCCGTTTCCATGCAATTTCCCTTCTCTCTCCCTTTCCCTCCCATCACTTGTCTCAGTTTAATGTTAATATTTTCCTCATGCTCTTTCCCTCTGTTCAGTTCTTAATTGCTCTCCTTAAATCAAAGAAGACATTTGGCATTTGTATTTTAAGGATTGGCTAGCTTCACTTAGCATAATCTGCTCTAATGCCATCCATTTCCCTGCAAATTCCATGAATTTGTCATTTTTTAGTGCAGCATAATACTCCATTGTGTATAGATGCCACATTATTTTTTATCCATTCATCTATTGAAGGGCATCTAGGTTGGTTCCACAGTCTGCCTATTGTGAATTGTGCTGCTATGATCATTGATGTGGCGGTATCCCTATAGCATGCTCTTTTATGGTCCTCAGGGAATAGTCCGAGGAGGGCGATAGCTGGGTCAAATGGTGGTTCCATTCCCAGCTTTCCCAGGAATCTCCATACTGCTTTCCATAATGGCCGCACCATTTTGCAGTCCCACCAGCAATGTACAAGTGTACCCTTTTCCCCACATCCTCGCTAGCACATATTATTGTTTGACATCCTAATGGCTGCCAATCTTACTGGAGTGAGATGGTATCTTAGGGTGGTTTTGATTCGCATTTCTCTGACTGCTAGAGAAGGTGAGAATTTTTTCATGTACTTATTAATTGATTGTATGTCGTCTTCTGAGAAGTGTCTGTTCAGGTCCTTGGCCCATTTGTTGATTTTGTAATATCTCTATTGATATCTGCTTTCCTACATATTTTCCACTGTTCATCATTGTGACTGACCCTTCAAGTGTGCTGATATTTACTTTCACACTTTAACCCAAACCCTATTGCTAAAGCACTTTTGTTCCAAATCCTATACTCACTCTTCTTTGTTAACCTACCGAATATCTATCTAATCCTACTTACTATCCCTTTTTGACTGGATGTTCTCTTCGAATTTTAATCATAAAAGGAACAAGGTCCTATGCCATTGTATATCGATTTATCTGAGATATCTGTGCACAACGTAAATCAAAGCTAAGTATCCCAATGAAGGGCCCATTGCACCTCTGGGCTTCAAAATTACCTAGACTTTCTTTTTTCATTTATATATTTCACCTCTATATTTTTAGAAATATCGCAGGTTCCCAATACCATTATTCATCCAGCAGAATGATTTCTAACCCAAATCAAACATTTTATTAACCCTAACAATACACTGTTCCCTCAATGTAAATTTAAAGAAGAGCAGGGACAGAGTTGGTCTTACAATACAGGAATGTAGGGGATCTTTCACCTGTTGAGAACCACAAGTTCAATGCAGAAATGATCCCTGGAGAATATGTAGTCAGCTATGGAGGACCTGAGAAAGCAAAAGTAATCTTCCATGGCAAAATACCTGGTCAGGATGATGGGATGTGTCTGAATCAGAACCTCTCTTCTCAATGTAGAGGAGATGGACCAAACCAGGCCTGTGTGGAGAGCTATTACCGGGTTCCTATGGTTGATATACCATTCTAACTTGTGAATGTTTCACAGGAAGTAGGGGAAGCCTCCATCTAATGAGACACTTGGAAGCAACTGTTAGGATAAAGTGTTTGCCAAGGCAGTGACCTCATTCAGTTCCTGAAGGAAGTGACCTCACCTTACTCCCTTGGTGATGGAACTCTCTGAACTTAGGATCCTGGAAGCCAGGCACACAGAGCCAGTCCCAGTACCAGTCCCAGTGGGTTCACTTGTTTGGAATTACCAAGGACAGAGTCAGTCTTTCTTTGTACCTACTGATGTTAGAATGGCCAAAAGCCAAGAGAGCTCTGAAGAGGGGCCTTTCCTGAAAAAGCAGATAGTGGCCCACCGCTGGCTCCTGACAACTTCATAGAGATGGCCAAGGAGACCATATCTGAGACAGGACAGGACATTTCAGGGGAACATTGTGTGGCCCACCAGTCAGAGGACACTCCATAGAGTCACAGACCTACTTAGGGTAAAAAGGTGCCTTTGTGGGTGTGGTTGTGAGTTTGTGATTTTGTCTCATGTTGTGAGAATAGGAAAAAAAGGTGGTTTGTTTGGTTTGGAGTGAACTGTTTCTCGTAAGTCGTTTGAAAAGGAGAGTGTTTCTATGTCTGTGTATCCCATGGTGTCCGTGGTTGTAGACATTAGAAAAGAGAGTGCATCAATGGATGTGTCCTGTCTAGTAGAAAGCTTCCCATTTCATCCTGCCCAATTTATGAATGGTTTGCGGCTTTACTTAAAGATGGGAATAACCTAATACATTCCTAATTTCCAGGTTTATTCATGAACTCTGTTCACTCTCCAGAATAGGATCATGGTTTTGTGTCCAACATATATACCACCTCCAAGCTCTGTGACATGGCCATGTACTGGATAGCTGAAGGGAATGGCGAGCATCTCAAAAAACTCAGATATCAGTGTGACCAGGAAAATCTCAGTGGAAAAACCCTGCTTTGGGCATTTTGCTTACATATTGTTCTGATGAACTGAATGTCAGGAAGTTCTTGCTCTGGCCACCCCTTTGTGAAGCCTGAAGTAAACAGTTTTCAAATGGAAATGATTGGGCATCACCTGTGGCTCTTTGCTTAATTGCTTTGGAAAGGGATGTGTCTGAATTAGCATCTTGGCCCTGTGTGATGTTGTGGCTTAGATTCTCAGCACCAGATGGATCTAAAGAAAGATCCCATGTGTGCATCCAAAACCAAAATGGCAAATACACCAGTCATTGTGGATAAAGTCTCGCTTTCCTCTGTGAGGTTAATGACCTCTATCAAGTGAGAATAGGGATCCTTTGTGTCAATTGAGTTCTTCAAAGCCCTGCAAAGGTGCTTGGGTTTTCTCATGACTCTAATTTACATAAAGAATCTATACCTCTAACTCAGTAGGCCTCAAATTGAAGAAGCGGTGCAGTATTAACGGCATGCCTATTTGATCACTCCGGGTTCACAGGAAGTATGTCCAGGCCACCCTGACTTTAGGCAAATGAGGGGCAAGGGAGCTTATTTTGGACACTGTCTTGGAATGTGCCCCTCATGGAAACCTCCAGCCAGAGGTTATGATGAGTATCTATATGGAAAAAGATGAGGGCCATGTGGGAGTGTTTTGGTTTAATTGTGGTCATTGTGTGGCTGTTAAAGGAGATGCCTGGGTCCACATGGGCTTGAACTCTGGTGTGATTACACTTAGAGAGTGCATTCTGGATCTGATCTCAGAGAACTTGTGCCATGAATTGTGTTGGGATTCTAGGAGGGCACGCATGAGAGTCTCCCTTGGAAACTGAGATCTAGGCCCAGGGTGGCTTTCCACAGAGCACTGGGAATCTCAGCCAGGATACCACATGATTTTTTTTTTTCTGAAAGACTTGGTAGGCATAGGTGACAGTCAAAACACACATGGACCTCACATTGTAGACCTCAATGGGTCTGATTTCATGTGACTTTTTGGCCACTCCCTGGGAAGCCTTGTCTTTAACAGTTCTACAGAGCATTCATCGAAATGAGGTTTCTCATCATTTAATGGTTCCTGTACAAATTGAAATCCACAGTGCCTCCATCTTCATCCGTGAAAAATGGCTAGATAAATACAATAAAATTATTGAAATTTCCATGACCAGGTGGCACTGGAGAAAATTTGGAAAAACGGTTGCTGATCATGAGTATACCAGACAGTGCCTTGATTGACTAGGTTTCATCAAAATGGTGTATAACAGAGATGCCAGTAAATTGGAGCCTGCTGAGTAGTGGGCCTAGATCAGAGGAGGGGAGGTGTGTGATAAAACATCTGTGGTGGGGCCATGTTGATCTTCCATTGGCTTCCAAATGCCTTGTGACTGACATGGTGCAGCCAGCAGACCCTTATATGTAATGGTATCTTGTTATATAGAGAGGTTTCAGGGCAATGTTGAGAATTATGTTGCTGTGGTCAAGGGGAAAAGCTATGTGGAATAGAAGCATTGTTGGTATATTCTCTTGCAGACCCTGACCCACCACACGTGACAGAACTCCCTCAAGCACTGTGTCCCAGGTGATCTTTTTTTTACTTCATAAGCAAATACAGCAGCAAGAAACACCATGAAAATTGGAGGATGAACAAATGGCTTCACAGTCCACACAGGGAGACACTTAGAACCCAGTGGCCACAGTTTACCTACAAAGATCAAATTCAGGACTGGTGTCTCATGTTAATTGGAAAATAAGAAACTATGTTTTACAGGTCACATAGGTGCAGACCCAGCTTTGATGATCTCAGTACAAAGGAAGCTAAAGCTCCTCATAACAACATATGTTTCAAGTGCCCAACCTCAGAGGAAATTTCTCAAGAAGTCTTTAGGCCAGCAGAGCTCCATGTTTATGGAGTGTTCACCCTGTCCCTTACTTTTGGAAACTCCTGTACCACCTTCAAGGTAGTGAACTTCTTAGCATATTACATTCCAGATAAGTATTCACTGATTTTCTAATTCTTCTCCTCTAATTATGTCTTACTTGGGGCGAAGATAATGTCAAGCCATTGTTCTGGAGGAGTGGGAAGATTTTGTGTGGCACATATTTGCATACACATTGGATACATTTTCCAAATTTCCATTCAAAATACTGAATCCCTGACTCTAACCCCTACCATACTAGACTCTGACTACTAATCGTAATATGATAGAGAATAATAACCAAAACAGAATAGAAATACAAGCAGTTCAGAGGAGGCATGGTGTATAGTTGGAATTGCCTTTTGCATTATATAGGGTAGGAGTTATAAATCTAGTCATTTTTTTTGTTGAAATAGTTCTCCGTGTGTTTTGAAAGTTAACAAATATGTGAATTCCTGTCTCCTTTTCTCTGTAGCCTATTCAGCACATGTAATTTTATATGCACATATAGAATTGTACCTGGTATCACACGTACATTTTTGTGAGGTGACTGACTTGGCAAATACAAATTGTGAGAAGAGATCACTCCTCCTAAATGCTGTTGGAACTGAAAATTCAACCTATGGGTAAGCCTCCTAGTTGAACAACATTATACATAAATCCATGTTCAGTATATGAATATTTTTGGGTCTGTGGATGATATGTATTTCATGATGAATTTTGATTGGCATATATATTGCTAGTTTTTAATGTCTGTGTGTGTGTGTGTGTATATATATGTATATATATATATATATATATATATATATATATATATATATATATACTCTCCAGATTTTTCAAAATATGAAATATTTGTGTCTTATTTTGCACTCCCTAAATTCATTCATATTCATGTATGTGGATTTATAATCCAATTTTTAAAAAATTATTCTCAGAAATATTCATCCACCTGAAATACATATTTTTTCCTAGTACTGAAACAGTTTTCAGTAAATGGTGCATCCAAATCCTAATATTTCGGCATTGCAAGATGGCTGTGAAGACAGTGTATCACACCCAGTGTACCCTGCCACTGCGCAAGTGAATAACGAGTTAGAGCAATGAAAAACTATCTTGTTAGGATCTTACAGGAAAATGGGTGTTTACCGAAACCTAGAAGAATGATTTCCACCACCGAGGTCCGGTAATTGAGTCTCAAACACAAGCCACTTGTGCAACTGGAGATCCATTCTGATTGATCCGCGTGACCTGCCCTGTGTCTACAAATGGTGAGGCAGCACCGAGAAGCGACCAGCAAGCAGGGAGAAACGTTGCTGCGGATTCTGTGGAATCCTGCTGGCTGAGCATCCACTGAGCCCCCAGCTGAATTCGGGATTTCAGACGGGGAAGTTAGCAGTACATTTCTATGCCCCAAAGCGGAAACTCCACAAAGGAAACCAACAGCCACCATCTTGGAGAGCTGAAGTAACCACCACCACTCCCTGACAGATTGCAAGAATAAAACAGGTGTGTGTTTCTCAGCTCATCTCACATACAGAGGGGAATTCGCATAAAATATCTCCTAGGCTTTTGGGGGAGGGATAATCAGAGCAAGTCTGCATAAAGACTGGGGGAAAACTAGAGGCACCTGACCTTCATCTCCCCTTCCCATCAGCGGCAAAAATGAAACTTGTCTAGCCAGTGCGGGGCGATGGGCAAGCGAAAAAAATTAAAACAATAGAGTTCCAGGGTTCCCAATAGACACCCTCCCCACCCAACAAACTGCAGACCCAGAGAACAGTTTGAGCTGCCGAGAAGCATCACTCAGGAGAAATCTGGTCTAGCAGGAGAAATAAGGACTAGCAGGATAAACCAGGGGACTAGAGGCCAGGCCCTCCTGACTGGCTGGCTGGAGAACGCCGGCCCACTGCCAGTGTGACTGGGCAACTGGAGACCACCTTCCTGCTGGCGCCAGCCCACCTGCTGACGCTATGTCTTGACGGCTAGAGAACGCGCGCCTGCCGGTGACCGAACGCGCAACTGTGTGGCTAGAGATCACCCACCAGCTGAAGACAGACCACAAGCTGCCCGCGCTACTGGGTGGCTGGAGACTGCCGGGATGCCAGCGACCGGGAGCTGAAACCAACCAGAGACAATCCAGTCCACCCACCCAATTCGGACACTCCGGCAAGGAGCCTGGGGCCCACCACAGCAGAGAGGTGACATCACTGGAGCTCGGCCGTCAGAATTCCTTAACAGCGGAATCCACTTAAGCAGGCATAGTCTACCAACACAAAGGAGAGAAAACAGAGATATATAAACCCATAACAAATCTATAGAAGAGAGCAGAAACACAGCAATCAAATAGAGCTGGAAAATGACGTGAACATCATGAAAAAACAAGGGAAAACAAGGTGTACAAACAATGAAGGACAACTTAATACTACAGGAGAACCTAGAAGCATCAGAAACAGGGATAGGGAAAAAACTTAAGTCATACCTAACTCAGATGGAAAGGAATAAGAGAGAAGACATGAGGCAGCAAGTCTAAGGATAAAAGTATATTTTGAAAATGAATTAAACAAACAAATTCAAATGGCAAAGAACAAGCTTTACCAGGAGATAGAGATCTTTTAAAAAATCATACAGTAATTCTAGAAATGCAGGAAACTATAAACCAAATTAAAAACTCAAACAAGAATATTACAAATAGACTAGATCAAGTAGAAGTCAGAACATCAGATAATGAAGACAAAGTTTGTCAACTTGAAAAGAATATAGTCAACACAGAAAACATGCTTAAATCCCATGAGCAACTATTCAAGAGATATGGGATGTCATAAAAAAAAACAAAATTGGGAGTCATCGGGATAGAAGAAGGCATAGAAATTCAAACCGAATGAATGAACAACATATTAAATGAAATAATTCTAGAAAACTTCCCAGAGATGAAAGATGGAATGGATTGCCATATCCTGGAAGCCTACAGGACCTCAAACATTCAAAACCATAATAGACAAACTACAAGACATATAATTATGAAGATAGCCAACATACAGAACAAGGAGAGAATATTAAAAGCTATGATAGAAAGTATGCAGATAACATTCAGGGGTAAACCAATAAGGTTAACAATTGATTTTTCATCACAGACATTGAAAGCGAGAAGATCTTTGAACAATGTATTTCAAACACTGAAAAATAATGGATTCCAACCAAGAATACTGTATCCAACAAAATTAAGCTTCAGATTTGACAATGAAATTAAGTCCTTCCTGATAAATAAAAGCTAAAAGAATTCGCAGACAGAACACCAGCACTGCAAAGCATTTTTAGCAAAATACTACAAGAAGAGGAATTGAAAAATAGTGCCCAAAACTAACAGCAGGAGGTATCTCAGTAAAGGTATCTCAGTAAGAAAAAAACCAAAAAGTAAAAACTACCCAAATTAAAATAAATAAATAAATAAACATGACTGGAAGTACAAATCATATTTCAATTGTAACCTTAAATGTTAAAAATCTAAACTCACCAATCAAGAGACATAGGCTAGTAACCTGGATCAAAAAAATAAATCCAACAATATGCTGCCTTCGAGAGACTCATATGAAAGGTAAAGACATACACAGACTGAAAGTGAAAGGTTGGGAAAAATCATACCACTCATATGGCCCTCGGAAGCAAGCAGGAGTGGCCATACTCATATCATATAAAATCAACTTCAAACCTACGTTAATCAAAAGGGATAAAGTAGGACACTATATATTGTTAAAAGGAACCATCCACCAACAAGACATAACAATTATCAATTGGTATGCACCAAACAATTGAGCTGCAATGCTCATAAAACAAACTCGCCTCAAGTTCAAGAGTCAAATAGACTACAACACAATAATTATGGGTGACTTCAACACACCGCTCTCGCCATTAGACAGATCCTCTATAAAAAACTGAATAAAGAAACTATAGAATTCAACAGCACAATCAATAACCTTGACGTAACCGACATATATAGAATACATCAACCATCATCAAGTGGATACACTTTATTCTCAGCAGCACATGGATCCTACTCCAAGTTAGACCATATATTATGCCATTGGGCAACTCTTAGTAAATATAAAGGCGTGGAGAAAATACCATGCACCATATCTGATCATAATGGAATGAAACTGGAAATCAATGATAAAAGAAGGAAGGAAAAATCCTACATCACATGGAAAATGAACAATATTCTACTGAATGATCAATGGGTTACAGAAGACATAAAGGAGGAGATAAAAATATTTTTAGAATCAAATGACAATACAGACACATCGTACTGGAATCTATGGGACACAAAGAAGGCAGTTTTAAGAGCGAAATTCATTTCTTGGAGTTCTTTCCTCAAAAAAAGAATAAAACAACAAACAAATAAACTCACAGTACACATCAAAAACCTAGAAAAGGAAGAGCAAAACAACAGCAAATGTAGTAGAAGACAAGAAATAATTAAAATTAGAGCAGAAATCAACGAAATTGAAACAAAAAAAAACATTGAAAAAATTGATAAAACTAAAAGTTGGTTCTTTGAAAAAATAAATAAGATTTACAGGCCCTTAGCCATGGTAAGGATGAGAAGAAGAGAGACAACTGAAATTACTAACATATGGAATGAAAAAGACAATATCACAACAGACAGTACACAAATACAGAAGATAATTAGAAAGTATTTTGAAACCCTATATTCCAATAAAATAGAAGATAGTTAAAATATCGACAAATTTCTTAAGTCATACGATCTGCCCAGATTCAGTCAGGAAGACACACACAATTTAAACAGACCAAAAACAAAGGAAGAAATAGAAGAAGCCATCAAAATACTACCAACCAAAAAAAGCCCTGGACCTGATGGGTATAGAGCAGAGTTCAAAAAAACCTTCAAAGAAGAATTAATACCAATACTTTTCAAGCTATATCAAGAAATAGAAAAATAAGGAGCTCTTCCAAATTCATTCTCGGAGTCCAAAATCACCCTGATCCCAAAACCAGACAAAGACACTTCAAAAAAGAAAACTACAACCAATATCTCTAATGAACTTGGATGCAAAAATTCTCAATGAAATCCGTGTGAATTGAATCCAAAAGCATATCAAAATAGTTGTGCACCATGATCAAGTAGGATTCTTCCCTGGAATGCAAGGCTGGTTCAATATACGGAAATCAATAAATGCTATTCACCACATCAATAGACTTAAGGACAAGAACCATATGATCATCTCGATAGATGTAGTAAAAACATTCGACACAGTTCAGCATCCCTTTATGTTCAAAACACTAGAAAAACTAGAAATAACAGGAACTTACCTCAACATTGTAAAAGCTATATATGCTAAACCTCAGGCTAGGATCATCCTAAATGGAGAAAACTGAAGGCATTCCCTCTGAAATCTGGAACAAGACAGGGATGCCCTCTATCACCACTTCTATTCAATTTAGTTCTTGAAATACTAGCCAGAGAAATTAGACAGACAAAAGAAATTAAAGGCATAAAAATAGGAAAAGAAGAACTTGAATTATCGCTATTTGTGGATGACATGGTAATATATTTAACAGACCCAAAAGGGTCTACAAAGAAACTGCTAGAGTTAATAAATGAAGGATATAAAACCAACACGCATTAATCAAAGGCATTCCTGTATATCAGCAACAAAACTTCTGAAATTGAAATGAGGAAAACCACTCCATTCACAATATCCTCAAAGAAAATAAGATACTTGGAAATCAACCTAACAAAAGAGGTGAAAACCACAGAACCCTAAAGAGAGAGATAGAAAAAGATCTTAGAAGATGGAAAAATGTACCCTGTTCATGGATAGGCAGAACTAAATTCATCAAAATGGCGAAATTACCCAAAGTTCTATACAGGTTTAACGCAATGCCAATCAAAATCCCAATGGCATTTCTTGTAGAAATGATAAAGCAATCATGAAATTCATATAGAAAAACAAAAGACACAGAATAGCAAAAGAAATTCTAAGCAGGAAGTGTGAATCGGGAGGTATAGCGATACCAGAGTTCAAACTTTACTACAAAGCAATAGTAACAAAAACAGTGTGGTACTGGTACGAAAACAGGCAGGTGGACAAATGGTATAGAATGGAGGACAGAGAAACCAATCCACAAAATTACAACTTTCTTATATTTGATAAAGTGGCTATAAACATGCAATGGATGAAGGATAGCATCTTCAACAAATGGTGCAGGGAAAATTAGAAATCCATATGCAACAAAATGAAACTGAATCCCGTTTTCTCACCATGCACAAAAGTTAAATCAAAATAGATCAAGGAGCTAGATATCAAATCAGAGACACTGCGTCTCATAGAAGAAAAAGTTGGCTACGATCTATATACTGTGGGGTCAGGCTCCAAATTCTTTAATAAGACATCAATAGCCCAAGAGTTAATAACAAGAAAAAAACAAATGGGACTTACTTAAACTAAAAAGTTTTTTTCTCAAGAAGAGAAACAATAAGAGAGGTAAATAGAGAGCCTACATCCTGGGAACAAATTTTTACCCCTCACACTTCAGATAGAGCCCTAATATGCAGAATATACAAAGAACACAAAATATTAAACAATAAGATAACAAATAACCCAATCAACAAATGGGCCGAGGACCTAATCAGACACTTCACAGAGGAGGACATACAATCAATCAACAAGTACATGAAAAAATGCTCACCATCTCTAGCAGTCTGAGAAATGCAAATCAAAACCACCTTAAGATACCATCTTACTCCAGTAAGATGAGCAGCCATTATGAAGTCAAACAACAATAAGTGTTGGCGAGGATGTGGGGAAAAGTGTACACTTGTACACTGCTGGTGGGACTGCAAATTGGTGAGGCCAATTTTGAAAGAAGTATGGATATTCCTGGGAAAGCTGTAAATGGATCCACCATTTGACCCAGCTATCACCCTTCTTGGACTGTTCCCTGAGGATCTTAAAAGAGCGTACTATAGGGATACTGCCACATCAATGATCATAGCGGCACAATTCACAATAGCTAGACTGTGGAACCAACTTAGATGCCCTTCAATAGATTAATGGATAAAAAAAATGTGGCATCTATACACAATGGAGTATTACACAGCACAAAAATGACAAAATCATAGAATTTGCAGGGAAATGGATGGCATTAGAGCATATTATGTTAAGCGAAGCTAACCAGTCCTTAAAAAATAAATGCCAAATGTCTTCTCTGATATAAAGAGAGCAAATAAGAGCAGAACAGGGAGGAAGAGCATGAGGAAAATATTAACATTAAACAAAGACGAATGGGGGGAGAGAAAGGGAGAGAGAAGGGAAAGCTTATGAAAATTGTAGGAGACCCTCAATGTTACACAAAATCGCATATAAAATGTTGTGAGGGGAAGTGGGGGGGAAACAATGGAGAGAATTGAACAATAGCAGATGAGGTAGAGAGGGAAGATGGGAGGGGAGGAGAGGGTGGATAGTAGGGGATAGGAAAGGTAGCAGAATACAACAGTCACTAATATGCCATTATGTAAAAGTGTGAATGTGTAACCGATGTGATTCTACAATTCGTATTTGGGGAAAAAATGGGAGTTCATAACCCAATTGAGTCAAATGTATGAAAGATGATATATCTTGAGCTTTGTAATGTTTTGAACAACCAATAAAAATAAATAAATAAATAAATAAAGGTTTAAAATTTAGTGGGAAGAAATCAGCTAAAAATGGGTTCAGATGTATTCATTTTGCTATGCAGAAACTTTGTTTTGTGTAGTTGTAAATATCACAAATTTATTTTACCAGAAAATGCACATAAATTGAGATGAAAGGATAATTCACCTATCTTCATGAAAAATTCATAGCATTTTCTACACTTTTCATACTTCATTTTTTTCGTGAATATTTTGACATGGACAAGGTCTAGTCTTAGGCTATTCTTCCAGAATACTACCTCATCTGACAAGTTCGTACAATGTGTTGGATTGTTCTTTTCATCTTTTATTTAATAGTTTCTAGCTGATAATGTGTATTTTTCTTATCTTTATTTGGACATTATCTTTGCATTTTATGTTTTACTGGGGAAGAGACTCATCAAAAGCTCTTTATTATATGTATCAACAATCAAACATTTAGAGCATGCAATTATTTTTAATTTTGCATGAAAATAAATTTGTACCATTTTTCTTATAAAGATGTTGTATTATTAATAATGTCCCTACTGTAATAAGTAACTACTTACAAGAAGAATTAAACAATTGACTTTATATCAATTATGAACATGAAAAGTACTAAAATAAGTATTTGGCAATTAATACACAATTGATAGAAATAGAAATCACAAGAACGCCATTTAAAATGTCAGTGCATATGGTCCTTAAATAATAGGTTGTTCAAATAAAATTTCTCTAATTCATAAGAGTTAATATGCCATATTACAGCTTAATGTGATATAAAACCTTAAATTATCAGTATTGATAAATAAGAATGATACCTTTTTACTTAAATATGTTTATTTGATTTTCACTGTAAGATGTTAATTATGGAAGAATTGAGAATTAAGAAAGACTTGGTCTATATTATTTCTAACAGGAAAATCAAAGTACTTTTAAATATATATGTATATATATATAATATATGTAATGCATATGCATGAATATAGATACATATGTGTAATAAATGTATTGTATTATATCTATCAGGTGATTATAATTTTTAGATTTTCTCAAGAAAAAGAATGACTATAAAAAACAGTCTTAAACTTAAATTTCATAGCATACTACTGTTTGTAATGACATGAGAGAAAAATAGATATGGAGGGGAAACGAAAAAGGAAGGGAGAGAAGGGGGAAAATGGGGAAGAAAGTGAGTAAAGAAGAGGGACATGAGTGTATGATGTTAAGATAAAAGTGGAGGGGCTGGGTTTGTGGCTCAGTGGTAACATGCTTTTCTAGCATGTGTAAGGCACATGGTTCTATTCTCAGCACCACATACAAATAAACAAAATGAAGGTCAATTAACAACTGAAAAAATAAAAAATAAAAAAGAAGAAATATTATGAAAATTCCAAGCTTTGATGAATGTTAAATAAAAAAAATTATGTTACATAGCCTTATGTAATTTTAGACTATCCAAAATAGTCACTAAATGTTAGATTATTAGTGCTATAACTAAAAATCCATTGATCTTTCCTCTACATTCTGTGGCATGCTAGTGCTAAAATAAATTGTATTATTAATCCCCCCCCCAAAATCCTAATATTTCTACAGTAACTGACCCAGTTGAACATCAATGCAAGTAGACATGATGTGCATTTTGACGTTCATTTTTATTCAACACTGGTACATTACTATTTCTTCAGTTTATGCACATCATAGCATATATGTCTCATCAAAATTTCGCAAATTTATAGGCATTTGTTTCACTTTCAATCACTTCCTGCTTGAGAACACATGTATTCCTCCATGTTTCTTGACTGCTCTTTTCATGAGACTTCTCTCCAAACACATTATTTTCGATTTCCATTATCACATTTGAAGCAAAACTCACAAACCCGTCACAATAAACCATAACACTAATATTACCATTAGATGTGTAACTGGTTGGATGAATGGTTCTATATCAATATAAGATTTCTTACTTAGTTTCAGATATCAATTCAATCCATTATTTAAAGTGGAACCAGTTATATTATTTATTCACAGTACAGTCTATTCACGAATTATCTCTATATTCATAGACACAGGTACACCTCTTTGTACCCCCAATACTAATTTATACGTCCTCAAAATATAGCTCCCAGAAATGGTGGAAGAAATACTCGTGTCACCTGATCTACATATACATTTTATCACAGTAATATTCTGGACACAAAAAGCAAAGGTCACACTTATGATTGTACAAAACCTAAATGGAAAGTGAACATGGATTACTAAAAACATCCATGTCCAGGTTGCCTAATGCTCTCAAATGAAAATCCTATTGGTGACTACATATTTGTTTCTTCCAAAGATTATATATTCAAACTCAACCATGTTGAAAATGTCTAATCCTGTCACTCACTTTATACTTTGCCTGATTTTGTAATGTCTCTATTGATATCTGCTTTCCTACATATTTTCCCCAGTTAATCATTGTGACTTCCTTGTCACATGTGCTGATATTTACATTCACTCTCTTAGAGATACCCTACTTCTAAAGAACTTTTGTTCCAAATCCTACACTCATTCTTCTTCCTAAACCTACCGACTATCTTCCTAATCCTACCGACTATCACTTTTTGACTGGATGTTCTCTTCTACATTCAATCATCCAAGGTGAAAGGTCCTATGCCATTGTATATCGATTTATCTGAAACATCTGTGCAGAATGTAATTCAACGCTAAGTATCCCAATCAAGGGACAAATGAAGTTCTGGGCTTCAAATCTTACTTAGATTTCTGTTTTCGTACATATATTTCACCTCTATATTCTTATAAATATCACAGGTTCCCAATACCATTATTCATGCAGCAGAATGGTTCCTAACCCATATCGAACATGTTAATAACACTAATCATACACTGTTCCCTCAATCTAACTTTGCTGAAGAGCAGCGACAGTGTTGGTCTTACAATACAAGAATGTATGGGATCTTCCACCTGCTGAGAACATCAAAGGTACGTGCAGAAATGATCTCTGGAGAAGATGTAGGCAGCTATGAAGGACCTGAGAGAGCAAAAGACATCTCCATGGCAAACAACCTGGAAGGATGAAGGAATGTGTCTGAATCAGCCTCACTCTTCTTAATGTAGAGTAGACCAAACCAGGCCTGTGTGGAAAGCTCTTCCCAGGTGCGTATGGTTCATATACCATTCTAAAATATGAAATTGTCACAGGAAGTAGGGGCAGCCTCCATCTCATGGAACCCTTGGAAGCAACTGTTAGGACAAAGTGGTAGCCAAGGCAGTGACCTCATTCAGTTCCTGAAAGAAGTGACCACACCTCACTTCCTTGGTGATGAAAGTCTCTGAACTTGGGATCCAGGAAGCCAGGCACCCAGAGCCATTACCAATCCCAGTCCCAGTGGTCTCACTTGTTTGAATTTACCAAAGACAGAGTCAGTCTTTCTTCTTACCTGTTAAGGTCTGTAAACAAGTCAGATTGGCACCTGTTATTTTGCTGGAGAAATGTTAGAGTCTGTAAACAAGTCTGGATGGTGCCTGGCAAAATGCCAGAGGGAGTGGTTTGTGAAGTAACAAAAGCGAGCCATTAAGTGTGAAGATTCCTTATTGGTTGACTGCTGTATCTATTTTATGCTAATGAGATAGGCTGTGTAAAATGTATAAATATCGCTCAGATCTTACAATAAACGGCTCTCATTCCTGCTTCATCAACATACACAAGTTATTCGTCACCCCCCAGGTTATTCTGCTGCAGTGGGACTGCGGCAGATGGTGGCCCGTTACGGGGAGCCCTGGGACACTCACGGGTAAGGGTCGAAAAAAGCTTTCTGTCCATAGATAGGACGGGAGCAATCTGCTCGTCCCTAGGCAGATAGGGCGATAGGAAAAATGACCATTTCGAGAAAATGGAGAAGATTGATGCAGTATGTTTGTGTCTTGTTTTGTCTTGAAATGTTGTATTGTCTTTGTGATGAAAATATGGAAGGGGTGAGAAGTAAATTGATAAGAGAAAAAGGCACCCCAGTGGAACCAAGAATAGTTAGGGCATGTGTTGATAAAAGCCCAGAAACTCTAGTCAGAAAGAAAAAGAAAGTTCAGAAGAAGAAGGATTATCAGGAAAAAAGTTGCAGCAAAAGGCTATTACTGAATACTTTTCGATACTGGAGGGTGCGTGAAATGACAAGGCGGCTGCCACCTGCCCAAGCCGATCATGGCGCAGTAAGAATTTTCCAAGAGGCAGTTGAGGGCTCTTCCCCGCCCCCCTGCCCGGGGGAGCGGATCACCACTGTGAGCCCAAATCTAGACCTGACCTGGAGGCACAGTCTCGCAGGCTTTTGCTCCCTGTGCCCGGAAGAAGTTTGAGCCCAGGACTCTCCCTGGGGCCATCTGGGGCTGCCCAGGATGCTACAGCTGGCAGAAGATGCCACTGGCATCCCTGAAGTTTGATCATTTCCAAGGCCAGTAACTACAATGGGTCTCCCACACCTGCAGGCTGATGAGTAATGAGTACTATTAAGGCTTATTTCAAATGTAAAAAACCTTGAGATAATGTACTAAAATTGTTCAGAAGGTTGTTTTCTTAGTGAAATGCTACAGGATTTTCTTTAGCCATCCGGAGTTCCTGCCTTCGTCCAAGTGCCGGTGAAAACAAAGGTGGAAGAATTTACAATGTTGCTGAGAACTGGAGGAAACTTCACCTGAGAACCCGAGGAGACTTCGGAGCTATCGCTGTTTCTGCTACTACAACTTAAGCTAGCTGCCTGGAGAACTTACCTGGACTGTGATTTACCTGAACTCTGAGTTAATCTATTGAGACACTGCTTTATCTGGACTGAGACAACAGACTGTAATCTACAACAACTTGTAACTCGGTATCTTTGCTAACGGTGTCATTGCTGGTATAAGTTTTCCAAGGGCTTCTTGCATGAAGCCATCATTTGGATTGGTATTGTAACATTTTGTATCCTCCCTTTCTGTTTCTAGCAGGTTATTTATGGTGTTTCTGTAAAAAACACTATGGTCCTTATTTAAATTAAACAAAAGGGGGAAATGTTAACGTCTGTAAACAAGTCAGATTGGCACCTGTTATTTTGCCAGAGAAATGTTAGAGCCTGTAAAGAAGTCTGGATGGCGCCTGGCAAAATGCCAGAGGGAGTGGTTTGTGAAGTAACAAAAGTGAGCCATTAAGTGTGGAGATTCCTTATTGTTTGACTGCTGTATCTATTTCATGCTAATTAGATAGGCTGTGTAAAATGTATAAATACCGCTCTTATTCAACAATAAACGGCTTCCAGTCCTGCTGCATCAGTCTACACAAGTTGTTCGTCACCCCCCGGGTTATTTTGCCCAGCCAGCCGGGCTACGGCACTTACCTATTGATGTGAGGATGGCCAAATGCCAGGGAAGCTCTGAAGATGGTTCTTTCCTGATAAAGCAGGTATTGGCTCACCGCTGACTCCTGACTACTTCAAGAGTTGGCAAAGGAAAGCAGATTTGAGACAGAACAAGCAATTTTGGGGAACATAGTATGGCCCACCAGTCAGAGGACACTCTGGATAGTCACAGACCAACTTGGAGGAAAGTGTTGCCTTTGTGGGTGTGGTTGTGGGTTTGTGTATCCCACTGTGTCTGTGGTTATAGACATTAGAAAAGAGAATGCATTAATGGATGTGTTCTGTCTAGTAGAAAGCTTCTCAGCATTCATCCTGCCAAATTTATGAATGGACTACGACTTTCCTTATGAATGGGCAATACCTGCTATCTTCCTAAGTTCCTGTTTTCTTCCTGAATTCTGGCCACTCTCAAGAATAGGCTCATGGTTTTGTGTAAAAGATATGTACCACCTCCAAACTCTGTAACATGGCCTTATACTGGATAGATGAAGGGAATGGAGAGGAACTCAGAAAACTCAGATATCAGTGTGACCAGTAAAGTGTCAGTGGAGAAACACTGATTTGGGCCTTTTGTTTACCTATTGTTCCGTTGCCCTGAATGTCTGGAAGGTCTTTGCCTCAGTCCACCCCTTTGTGAAGCCTGAAGAAAACAGTTTTCTAATGGAAAATAATGAGCATCACCTGTGGCTCTTTGCTTAATTGCCATGGAAAGGGATGTGTCTGAATCAGCCTCTTGGCCCTGT
Source organism: Callospermophilus lateralis (assembly GCF_048772815.1). Taxonomy (NCBI): domain Eukaryota; kingdom Metazoa; phylum Chordata; class Mammalia; order Rodentia; family Sciuridae; genus Callospermophilus; species Callospermophilus lateralis. The sequence goes on from NW_027514294.1 coordinate 157,335, forward strand.
GTGAGGCTGTGACTTAGATTCTCACCACCTGATGAATCTAAGGAAAGATCTCATGTGTGCATCCAAAACCAAAATGGAAAAAGAGCAGTCTTGTGGATGAAGTCTCTCGCCTTCCTCTGTAAGGTTCCTGATTTCCATCAAGTGAGAATAGGTATCCTTTGGTTCAAAAAGTTTTTCAAAGCCCTGCAGAGGCAAGCCCATAGGTGCTTGGATTTTCTCATGACTCCAATTCACATAAAGAATCTAAACCCCACAGACATTAGGCTCAAATTGGAGAAGCAGAGCAGTATTAATGGCAGGCCTATTTGATCACTCCTTGTTCACAGATAGGTTGTCAAGCCACCCTGACTTTAGACAAATGAGGGTAGGGAGCATATTTTGGATACTGTCTTCAGCTGCGCCCCTCATGGAAACTTCCAGCCAGAGGTAATGATGAGTGTCTATGTGGAAGTAGTTGAGAGCCATGTGGGAGTATTTTGGTTTTAATTGTGGTCATTTGTTTGGCTGATGGAAGAGATGACTGGGTCCACCTTGGCTTGAACTCTGGTGTGAGTCTTCTTAGAGACTGAGTTTGGAAATTACTGCAGAGATGTATTGCCATGAATTGTGTTGGGATTTTTGGAGGCCACACATGGTAGTGGCCTTTGGAAACTGAGATCTAGGTCCAGGGGGCTTCCCACAGAGCACTGGGAATCTGAGCCAGAATATCACATGATTTTATTCTTTAAGACTTGACAGCCATAGTTGAGAGTAAAAACACACATGGACCTCACATTGTAGACCTCAATGGGCCTGGCTTCATTTGATCATTTGGCCACTCTTTGGGAAGTCTTGCCTGTGAGAGTTCTCAAGATGTTTCATTGAAATGGGCTTTCTCACCATTTGATGTTTCCAGAATGAATTAAATCCCACAGTGCCTCCAACCTCATCCTTGAAAAATGGCTAGATAAACATCATAAAAATTTGAAATTCCCATCACCAGGTGTCACTGGATACACTTTGGATTTCCTGTTGCTGATCATGAGTGTACCAGACAGTGCCTTGATTGACTGGGTTTCATGAAAATGGTGTAGAACAGTGATGCAAATAAGTTAAAGTCTGTTGAGTAGTGGGCCTAGAGGAGTGTTTTGCAGGTCTGTGATAAAACTTCTGTGTTGGGATTATGTGGATCTGCCAAAAGGCTTGTAACTGACATGGTGCAGCCAGCAGACCCTTGTATGTAAAGGCATCTTGTTGAATGGAGAGGTTTCAGGTCAATGTTCAGAATCAGGTTGCTATGGTCAAGGGGGCAAGCTATGTGGGATAGAAGCCTGGTTGGTGCATTCTCCTGCAGACCCTGACGCACAACACGTGACAGATCTCCCTCCAGCACTGTGACCCAGTTGAATTTCTTGTATTTAGTGAAGCCAATACCAAACTCCCAGTGCAGCAGCAAGAACACCATGAAAAGTGGAGGATTACCAAATGGCTTCACAGTCCACACGGGGCCACACTTAGCCTTCAGTGGCAAGAGTTTACTTACAAAGAGAGAATTCAGCCTTGCTGCCTCACTTTCTTTGGAAAATAAGAAACCATGTTCTGCAGGTCACATAGATGGAGACCCAGCTTTGGTGGTCTCACTAGAAAGGAAGCCATAGGTCCTGACAACAACATATACTTCAAGTGGCCAACCTAAGAGGCAGGTTCTCCAGAAGTCTTTAGGCTGGCACATCTCCATATTTGTGCAATATTTACCCTGTCCCTTACTTTTGGAAACTCCTCTACCACCTCCAAGATTGTGAACTCGCAATCATGTTCCATTCCTGATATGTATTCACAGATTTTCTAACTCTTCTTCTTTTATTTTGTCTTACTTGGGGCAAAGATAGTGTCAAGGTATTGTTGTGAATGAGAGTAGGAAGATTTTGTGTAGCACATATTTGCATACACAAATATGTTCTACACCATTTTCATGAAACTCAGTAAATCAAGGCACTGTCTGGTATACTCATAATGAGCAACAGGACATCCAATGTTTCTACAGTGCCACCTGGTCATAGGAATTTCAAAAATTTCATGGTATTTATCTAGCCGTTTTTCAAGCATGAAGTTGGAGGCACTGTGGGTTTCAGTTCATTCAGCAAACATTAAATGGTGAGGAAGCTCATTTCAATGAAATCTCTGGAGAACTCTCACAGGCACGGCTTCCCAAAGAGTGGACAAAAGGTCACATTAGGCCAGGCCCATTGAGGTCTACAATGTGAGGTCCATGTGTGTTTTGACTCTCAACTATGGCTGCCATTTCTTTAAGAATAAAATCATGTGATATCCTTGCTGAGATTCCCAGGCCTCTGTGGAAATCCACCCGGGGCCTAGGTCTCAGTTTCCAAGTGCGACTTTCATGCGTGGCCTCTTAAAATCCCAACAAAATTCATGGCAATGCTTCTCTGAGTTCAGTTCCAAAACCCAGTATCTAAGGGGAATCACACCAGAGTTCAACCCACGTGGACCCAGTCATTTTTTCCAATGCCACACAAATGACCAAAATTAAAACCAAAACACTCCCAAATGGCCCTCATCTTATTCCATATAGTCAATCATCTTAACCTCTGGCTGGAGGTTTCCATGAGGGGCGCAGCCCAAGACAGTGTCCAAAATCAGCTCGTTTGCCCCTCATTTGCCTAAAGTCAGGGTAGCCTGGACACCGTTTCTGTGAACCAGGAGTGAACAAATAAGCCTGCCGTTAATACTTCTGTGTTTCTCCAATTTGAGGCCTACTGATTTTAGGTATCGATTCTTTAGGTGATTTAGAGTCATGAGAAAACACAAGCACCTCTGCAGGGCTTTGAAGAACTCATTTGACCCAAAGAATCCCTATTCTCATTTGATGGAGTGCAGGAACCTAACAGAGGAAGGCAAGACACTTCATCCACAATGAATGAAATTTTTTGCCATTCTGGTTAGGAAGCTCACGTGGGATCATTCTTAAGATCCATCAGGTGCTGAGAATCTAAGTCACAGCCAAACACAGGTCCAAGAGGCTGATAAAGACACATCCCTTTCCAAAGCAATTAAGCAAAGAGCCACAGGTGAGGCCCATTCATTTCCATTTGAAAACTCTTTTCTTCAGCCTTCACAAAGGGGTGGCCTGAGGCAAAGACCATCATGACATTCAGTGAAACACAACAGTAAGTAAGCAAAAGGCCCAAAGCAGGGTTTCTGCACTGAGACTTTCCTGGTCACACTGATATCTGAGTTTTCTGAGATGCTCGCCATTCTCTTCAGCTATCCAGTACATGGCCATGTCACAGAGCTTGGAGGTGGTACATATTTTGGACACAAATCCATGAGCCTATTCTGGAGAGTGGCCAGAATTCAGGAAGAAAACAACAACTTAGAAAGATAGCAGGTGTTGCACATCGATAAGACAAGCTGCAGTCCATTCATATATTGGGCAGGATGAATTATGGGAAGATTTATACTAGACAGGACACATCGATTAATGCATTCTCTTTTCTAATGTCTACAACAACGGACACAGTGGGATACACAGAAACAGAAACACTCGCCGTGTCAAATGACTTACTAGAAACTGTCCACTCCAAACCAAACAAACCGCCTTTCCTATCTATTCTCAGAACATGAGACAAAACAGCAAACCCACACCCACTCCCACAAAGGCACCTCCTTCCCCCAAGTACGTCTGTGAGTATCCGGAGTGTCCTCTGACTGGTGGGCTATACTATGTTCCCCCGAAATGGCCTGTCTTCTCTCAGATCTTGTTTCCTTGACCAACTCTGTGAAGATGTCAGGAAAAAGTGGTTAGCCACTACCTGTTTTCTCAGGAAAGGTCCATCTTCAGAGCTCTCCTGGCATTTGGCCATCCTCACATCATTAGGTACCAAGAAAACTGACTCTGTCCTTGGTAAATCCAAACAAGTGAGCCCACTGGGCCTGGGACTGGGACTGCCTCTGGGTGCCTGGCTTCTTGGATACCAAGTTCAGAGAGTTCCATCACCAAGGAAATGAGGTATGTCACATTCTTTGGAACTGAATGAGGTCACTGCCTTGGCAACCACTTTGTCCTAACAGTTGCTTCCAAGGGTAACATAAGATGGAGGTTGCCCCTACTTCCTGTGACACTTTCATAAGGTAGAATGTATATCACCATTGGCACCCAGGAACAGCTCTCCACTCAGCCCTGGTTTGGTCCATCTTCTGTACAATAAGAAGAGAGAGAGGCAGATTCAGACACATCCCTTCATCCTGACCAGGTTGTTTGCCATGGAAGATGACTTTTGCTCTCTCAGGTGCTTCATACCTGCCTACAACTTCTCCAGGTATCATTTGTGCATGGACATTTGAGGTTCTCATCAGATGGAAGGTCCCCAACTTTCCTGTATTGTAAGAACCACTCTGTCCCTGCTCTTCTGTAAAATGATTGAGGGAACAGTGTATACTTGGGGTTAAAAACAGGTTTGATTTGGATTACGAGTGATTCTGTGTGATGAATAATGGTATTGGGAACCTGCAATATTTACAAGAATATAGAGGTGAAATATAAGTAGGAAAACAGAAATCTAGGTATGATTCGAAGCCCAGAAGGGTTTTGCCCTTGATTGGGATACTTAGCTTTGAATGATGTTCTGCAAAGATGCCTCAGATAATTCGATATACAATGGCATAGGACCTTGTACATTGGATGATTGAATTTAGAAGAGAACATCCAGTCAAAAAGGGATATTCAGTAGGATTAGGAAGATAGTCGGTAGGTTTAGGAAGAAGAGTGAGTATAGGATTTGGACCAAAAGTTCTTTAGCAATAGACTTTCGGTTGTTGAGTGAATGTAAATGTCAGCACATATGAAGAGTCAGTCACTATGTTGAACTGGGGAAAATATGTAGAAAAGCAGATATCAATAGAAACATTACGAAATCAGGCAAAGTATAAAGTGAGTGATAGAATTAGACATTTTCAACAGGGTTGAGTTTGAATATATAAATTAGGAAAAAAACATATATGTAGTCACCAATAGGATTGACAATTGACAGCAATAGGCAACCTGGACATGGATGTTTTTAGAAATCCATGTTCACTTTCCATTTAGGCTTTGGTACAATCATAAGTGTGACCTTTCCATTTTTTGTCCAGAATATTACTGTGATAATGAGGTGACATGAGTATTTCTTTCACCATTTCTGGGAGCAATATATTGAAGATGTAAAATGAGAATCGGGGGTACAAAGAGGTGTACCCTGTTTCAAGGAATATAGAGAAAAAGCATGAATAGACCATACTGTGAATAAATAATGTAACTTTTTTGAACTTTAAATAATGAATTGAACTGATATCTGAAAAATTAAAGGAAATCGTATATTGATATACAATCATTCATTCCAACCAGGTATATATGTAATAGAAATATTTGTGTTTTGGTTTATCATGAAGAGTGTGTGAGTTTTGCTTCAAAATGATTATGGAAATTCAAAATAATATGCTTGGAAAGAAGACTCATGAAAAGACCAGTCAAGAAACCCTGACAATACATGTGTTCTGAAGCAAGAAGTGGTGAAAGTTGAAACAAATGCTTATTAATATGTGAACTTGTGGATGAAATGTATATCCTGTGATGTACAAAAACTGAAGAAACAATAATGTACCAGTGTCGAATACAAATGAATGACAAATTACATATCATGTCCCATAGGAGTCAACTTGCATTGATGTTAGACTGGGTCTGTTACTGTAGAATAATTAGGATTTGTATGCACCATTCACTGAAGTTAGTTTTCAGTACTAGGAAACAAATATGTATTTCAGGTGGATGAATATTTCTGATTATAATCTTGTGAAAAGTGGATTATAAATCCACATACATGAACATGAATAAATTTAGAGAGTGTATATTAGACACATATATTTCATATTTTGAAAAATTTGGAGAGTATATCTATATCTATATCTATATCTATATACACACACACACACACACACACACACACACACACAACTCACAGACATTAAAAAGTACCAATTTAAATGCCAATCGAAATTCATCAGTAAATATGTATCATCCACAAATGCAAAAATATTTATTTTACTGAACATGAGTTAATGTATAATGTTGTTCTACTAGGACGCTCTCCTATAAGTTGAATTTTCATTTCCAACAGCATTTAGGAGGAGTGAACTCTTCTCACAATTTGTATCTGCCAAGACAGCCACCTAACAAAAATATACCTGTGATACCTGGTAGGATTCTATATATGCATATAAATATACATGTGTGAATAGACTACAGAAAAAGGAAACAAGAATTCACATATTTGTTAAGTTTAAAACACATGGAGAATATTTCAAATAAATTTGACTAGATTTATTACTCCTACCTTATATAATGCAAATGTCAAGTCCAACTATACAACATGTCTCCTCTGAAGTACTTGTATTTCTAATGTGTTGGGTTAATTTTCTCCATTATATTAGGATGAATAGTCTGAGTCTACTAGGTATGGGTTAGTGTCAGCGATTCAGTATTTCGAATGGAAAATTGGAAAATGAATCCAATGTGTATGTAAATATATGCTGCACAAATATCCTCCCGCTCTCATCCAGAACAATGCCTTGACATTACCTTCACCCCAAGTAAGACACAATTAGAGGAGAAGAGTTACAAAATCAGTGAATACATATCTGGAATGGAAAATGCTCAGGAGTTCACAACCTTGGAGGTGGTAGAGGAGTTTCCAAAACTAATGGACAGGGTAAACACTCCACAAACATGGAGCTCTGCTGGCCTAAAAACTTATTGAGAAACTGCCTCTGAGCTTCCACACTTGAAATATATGTCGTTTTCAGGAGATTTGGCTTCCTCTGTAGTGAGACCATCAAAGCTGGGTCTGCATCTATGTGACCTGGAGGACATGGTTTCTTATTTTCCAATGAACAAGATGAAGCAGTGCTGAATCCTCTCTTTGTAGGTAAACTGAGGCCAATGGGGACTAAGTGTCTCCCCGTGTGGACTGTGAAGCCATTTGGTCCTCTTCCACTTTTTGTGGAGTTTTTGCTGCTGCACTGTGAGTTTGGTATTTGTTTCACGAAATACTAGCAGCTAAACTGGGACACAGTGCTGGAGGGAGTTCTGTCACGTGTGATGGGTCAGGGTCTGCAAGAGAATGCACCAACTAGGCTCCTATCTCTCACAGCTTGCCCCATTGCCCCCTTGTCCATATCAACCTGATTCTTAATTTTCCTCTGAAAACTCTCCATATAACAAGATGCCTTTACATATAAGGCTCTGTTGGCTGCACCATGACTGTTACAAGCCATTTGGAATGCAATGGTAGATCCACATGGCCCTACCATGGATGTTTTATCAAACACCTCCCCACCACTGCTCTAGACCCACTACTCAGCAGGCTCCAAATTTCTGGCATCTCTGTTCTACACCATTTTCATGAAACTCAGTAAATCAAGGCACTGTCTGGTATACTCATGATCAGCAACAGGACATCCAATGTTTCTCCAGTGCCACCTGGTCATAGGAATTTCAAAAATTTCATGGTATTTATCTAGCCATTTTTCAAGCATGAAGTTGGAGGCACTGTGGGTTTCAGTTCATTCAGCAAACATTAAATGGTGAGGAAGCTCATTTCAATGAAATCTCTGGAGAACTCTCACAGGCATGGCTTCCCAAAGAGTGGACAAAAGGTCACATTAGGCCAGGCCCATTGAGGTCTACAATGTGAGGTCCATGTGTGTTTCGACTCTCAACTATGGCTGCCATTTCTTTAAGAATAAAATCATGTGATATCCTTGCTGAGATTCCCAGGCCTCTGTGGAAATCCACCCGGGGCCTAGGTCTCAGTTTCCAAGAGCGACTTTCATGCGTGGCCTCTTAAAATCCCAACAAAATTCATGGCAATGCTTCTCTCAGTTCAGTTCCAAAACCCAGTCTCTAAGGGGAATCACACCAGAGTTCAAGCCCACGTGGACCCAGTCATTTTTTCCAATGCCACACAAATGACCAAAATTAAAACCAAAACACTCCCACATGGCCCTCATCTTATTACACATAGTCAATCATCTTAACCTCTGGCTGGAGGTTTCCATGAGGGGCGCAGCCCAAGACAGTGTCCAAAATCAGCTCGTTTGCCCCTCATTTGCCTAAACTCAGGGTAGCCTGGACACCGTTTCTGTGAACCAGGAGTGAACAAATAAGCCTTCCGTTAATACTTCTGTGTTTCTCCAATTTGAGGCCTACTGATTTTAGGTATCGATTCTTTAGGTGATTTAGAGTCATGCGAAAACACAAGCACCTCTGCAGGGCTTTGAAGAACTCATTTTACCCAAAGAATCCCTATTGTCATTTAATGGAGTGCAGGAACCTAACAGAGGAAGGCAAAAGACTTCATCCACAATGAATGAAATTTTTTGCCATTTTGGTTTTGGAAGCTCACATGGGATCATTCTTAAGATCCATCAGGTGCTGAGAATCTAAGTCACAGCCACACACAGGCCCAAGAGGCTGATAAAGACACATCCCTTTCCAAAGCAATTAAGCAAAGAGCCACAGGTGAGGCCCATTCATTTCCATTTGAAAACTGTTTTCTTCAGGCTGCACAAAGGGGTGGCCTGAGGCAAAGACCTTCCTGACATTCAGTGCAACACAACAATAAGTAAGCAAAGGCCCAAAGCAGTGTTTCTGCACTGAGACTTTCCTGGTCACACTGATATCTGGGTTTTCTGAGATGCTCGCCATTCTCTTCAGCTATCCAGGACATGGCCATGTCACAGAGCTTGGAGGTGGTACATATTTTGGACACAAATCCATGAGCCTATTTCGGAGAGTGGCCAGAATTCAGGAAGAAAACAACTTAGAAAGATAGCAGGTGTTGCACATCGATAAGACAAGCTGCAGTCCATTCATATATTGGGCAGGATGAATTATGGGAAGATTTATACTAGACAGGACACATCGATTAATGCATTCTCTTTTCTAATGTCTACAACAACGGACACAGTGGGATACACAGAAACAGAAACACTCGCCGTGTCAAATGACTTACTAGAAACTGTCCACTCCAAACCAAACAAACCGCCTTTCCTATCTATTCTCAGAACATGAGACAAAACAACAAACCCACACCCACTCCCACAAAGGCACCTTCTTCCCCCAAGTACGTCTGTGACTATCCGGAGTGTCCTCTGACTGGTGGGCCATACTATGTTCCCCCGAAATGTCCTGTCTTCTCTCAGATCTTGTTTCCTTGACCAACTCTGTGAAGATGTCAGGAAAAAGTGGTTAGCCACTACCTGTTTTCTCAGGAAAGGTCCATCTTCAGAGCTCTCCTGGCATTTGGCCATCCTCACATCATTAGGTACCAAGAAAACTGACTCTGTCCTTGGTAAATCCAAACAAGTGAGCCCACTGGGCCTGGGACTGGGACTGCCTCTGGGTGCCTGGCTTCTTGGATACCAAGTTCAGAGAGTTCCATCACCAAGGAAATGAGGTATGTCACATTCTTTGGAACTGAATGAGGTCACTGCCTTGGCAACCACTTTGTCCTAACAGTTGCTTCCAAGGGTAACATAAGATGGAGGTTGCCCCTACTTCCTGTGACACTTTCATAAGGTAGAATGTATATCACCATTGGCACCCGGGAACAGCTCTCCACTCAGCCCTGGTTTGGTCCATCTTCTGTACAATAAGAAGAGAGCGAGGCAGATTCAGACACATCCCTTCATCCTGACCAGGTTGTTTGCCATGGAAGATGACTTTTGCTCTCTCAGGTGCTTCATACCTGCCTACAACTTCTCCAGGTATCATTTGTGCATGGACATTTGAGGTTCTCATCAGATGGAAGGTCCCCAACTTTCCTGTATTGTAAGAACCACTCTGTCCCTGCTCTTCTGTAAAATGATTGAGGGAACAGTGTATACTTGGGGTTAAAAACAGGTTTGATTTGGATTACGAGTGATTCTGTGTGATGAATAATGGTATTGGGAACCTGCAATATTTACAAGAATATAGAGGTGAAATATAAGTAGGAAAACAGAAATCTAGGTATGATTCGAAGCCCAGAAGGGTTTTGCCCTTGATTGGGATACTTAGCTTTGAATGATGTTCTGCAAAGACGCCTCCGATAATTCGATATACAATGGCATAGGACCTTGTACATTGGATGATTGAATTTAGAAGAGAACATCCAGTCAAAAAGGGATATTCAGTAGGATTAGGAAGATAGTCGGTAGGTTTAGGAAGAAGAGGGAGTATAGGATTTGGACCAAAAGTTCTTTAGCAATAGACTTTCGGTTGTTGAGTGAATGTAAATGTCAGCACATATGAAGAGTCAGTCACTATGTTGAACTGGGGAAAATATGTAGAAAAGCAGATATCAATAGAAACATTACGAAATCAGGCAAAGTATAAAGTGAGTGATAGAATTAGACATTTTCAACAGGGTTGAGTTTGAATATATAAATTAGGAAAAAAACAAATATGTAGTCACCAATAGGATTGACAATTGACAGCATTAGGCAACCTGGACATGGATGTTTTTAGAAATCCATGTTCACTTTCCATTTAGGCTTTGGTACAATCATAAGTGTGACCTTTCCATTTTTTGTCCAGAATATTACTGTGATAATGAGGTGACATGAGTATTTCTTTCACCATTTCTGGGAGCAATATATTGAAGATGTAAAATGAGAATCGGGGGTACAAAGAGGTGTACCCTGTTTCAAGGAATATAGAGAAAAAGCATGAATAGACCATACTGTGAATAAATAATATAACTTTTTTGAACTTTAAATAATGAATTGAACTGATATCTGAAAAATTAAAGGAAATCGTATATTGATATAAAATCATTCATTCCAACCAGGTATATATGTAATGGAAATATTTGTGTTTTGGTTTATCATGAAGAGTGTGTGAGTTTTGCTTCAAAATGTTTATGGAAATTCAAAATAATGTGCTTGGAAAGAAGACTCATGAAAAGACCAGTCAAGAAACCCTGACAATCCATGTGTTCTGAAGCAAGAAGTGGTGAATGTTGAAACAAATGCTTATTAATTTGTGAACTTGTGGATGAAATGTATATCCTGTGATGTGCAAAAACTGAAGAAACAATAATGTACCAGTGTCGAATACAAATGAATGACAAATTACATATCATGTCCCATAGGAGTCTACTTGCATTGATGTTAGACTGGGTCCGTTACTGTAGAATAATTAGGATTTGTATGCACCATTCACTGAAGTTAGTTTTCAGTACTAGGAAACAAATATGTATTTCAGGTGGATGAATATTTCTGATTATAATCTTGTGAAAAGTGGATTATAAATCCACATACATGAACATGAATGAATTTAGAGAGTGTATATTAGACACATATATTTCATATTTTGAAAAATTTGGAGAGTATATCTATATCTATATCTATATCTATACACACACACACACACACACACACACACACACAACTCACAGACATTAAAAAGTACCAATTTAAATGCCAATCGAAATTCATCAGTAAATATGTATCATCCACAAATGCAAAAATATTTATTTTACTGAACATGAGTTAATGTATAATGTTGTTCTACTAGGACGCTCTCCTATAAGTTGAATTTTCATTTCCAACAGCATTTAGGAGGAGTGAACTCTTCTCACAATTTGTATCTGCCAAGACAGCCACCTAACAAAAATATACCTGTGATACCTGGTAGGATTCTATATATGCATATAAATATACATGTGTGAATAGACTACAGAAAAAGGAAACAAGAATTCACATATTTGTTAAGTTTAAAACACATGGAGAATATTTCAAATAAATTTGACTAGATTTATTACTCCTACCTTATATAATGCAAATGTCAAGTCCAACTATACAACATGTCTCCTCTGAAGTACTTGTATTTCTAATGTGTTGGGTTAATTTTCTCCATTATATTAGGATGAATAGTCTGAGTCTACTAGGTATGGGTTAGTGTCAGCGATTCAGTATTTCGAATGGAAAATTGGAAAATGAATCCAATGTGTATGTAAATATATGCTGCACAAATATCCTCCCCCTCTCATCCAGAACAATGCCTTGACATTACCTTCACCCCAAGTAAGACACAATTAGAGGAGAAGAGTTACAAAATCAGTGAATACATATCTGGAATGGAAAATGCTCAGGAGTTCACAACCTTGGAGGTGGTAGAGGAGTTTCCAAAACTAATGGACAGGGTAAACACTCCACAAACATGGAGCTCTGCTGGCCTAAAAACTTATTGAGAAACTGCCTCTGAGCTTCCACACTTGAAATATATGTTGTTTTCAGGAGATTTGGCTTCCTCTGTAGTGAGACCATCAAAGCTGGGTCTGCATCTATGTGACCTGGAGGACATGGTTTCTTATTTTCCAATGAACAAGATGAAGCAGTGCTGAATCCTCTCTTTGTAGGTAAACTGAGGCCACTGGGGACTAAGTGTCTCCCCGTGTGGACTGTGAAGCCATTTTGTCCTCTTCCACTTTTTGTGGAGTTTTTGCTGCTGCACTGTGAGTTTGGTATTTGTTTCACGAAATACTAGCAGCTAAACTGGGACACAGTGCTGGAGGGAGTTCTGTCACGTGTGGTGGGTCAGGGTCTGCAAGAGAATGCACCAACTAGGCTCCTATCTCTCACAGCTTGCCCCATTGCCCCCTTGTCCATATCAACCTGATTCATAATTTTCCTCTGAAAACTCTCCATATAACAAGATGCCTTTACATATAAGGGTCTGTTGGCTGCACCATGTCTGTTACAAGCCATTTGGAATGCAATGGTAGATCCACATGGCCCTACCATGGATGTTTTATCAAACACCTCCCCACCACTGCTCTAGACCCACTACTCAGCAGGCTCCAAATTTCTGGCATCTCTGTTCTACACCATTTTCATGAAACTCAGTAAATCAAGGCACTGTCTGGTATACTCATGATCAGCAACAGGACATCCAATGTTTCTCCAGTGCCACCTGGTCATAGGAATTTCAAAAATTTCATGGTATTTATCTAGCCATTTTTCAAGCATGAAGTTGGAGGCACTGTGGGTTTCAGTTCATTCAGCAAACATTAAATGGTGAGGAAGCTCATTTCAATGAAATCTCTGGAGAACTCTCACAGGCATGGCTTCCCAAAGAGTGGACAAAAGGTCACATTAGGCCAGGCCCATTGAGGTCTACAATGTGAGGTCCATGTGTGTTTTGACTCTCAACTATGTCTGCCATTTCTTTAAGAATAAAATCATGTGATATCCTTGCTGAGATTCCCAGGCCTCTGTGGAAATCCACCCGGGGCCTAGGTCTCAGTTTCCAAGAGCGACTTTCATGCGTGGCCTCTTAAAATCCCAACAAAATTCATGGCAATGCTTCTCTCAGTTCAGTTCCAAAACCCAGTCTCTAAGGGGAATCACACCAGAGTTCAAGCCCACGTGGACCCAGTCATTTTTTCCAATGCCACACAAATGACCAAAATTAAAACCAAAACACTCCCACATGGCCCTCATCTTATTACACATAGTCAATCATCTTAACCTCTGGCTGGAGGTTTCCATGAGGGGCGCAGCCCAAGACAGTGTCCAAAATCAGCTCGTTTGCCCCTCATTTGCCTAAACTCAGGGTAGCCTGGACACCGTTTCTGTGAACCAGGAGTGAACAAATAAGCCTTCCGTTAATACTTCTGTGTTTCTCCAATTTGAGGCCTACTGATTTTAGGTATCGATTCTTTAGGTGATTTACAGTCATGCGAAAACACAAGCACCTCTGCAGGGCTTTGAAGAACTCATTTTACCCAAAGAATCCCTATTGTCATTTAATGGAGTGCAGGAACCTAACAGAGGAAGGCAAAAGACTTCATCCACAATGAATGAAATTTTTTGCCATTTTGGTTTTGGAAGCTCACATGGGATCATTCTTAAGATCCATCAGATGCTGAGAATCTAAGTCACAGCCACACACAGGCCCAAGAGGCTGATAAAGACACATCCCTTTCCAAAGCAATTAAGCAAAGAGCCACAGGTGAGGCCCATTCATTTCCATTTGAAAACTGTTTTCTTCAGGCTTCACAAAGGCGTGGCCTGAAGCAAAGACCTTCCTGACATTCAGTGCAACACAACAATAAGTAAGCAAAAAGCCCAAAGCAGTGTTTCTGCACTGAGACTTTCCTGGTCACACTGATATCTGGGTTTTCTGAGATGCTCGCCATTCTCTTCAGCTATCCAGGACATGGCCATGTCACAGAGCTTGGAGGTGGTACATATTTTGGACACAAATCCATGAGCCTATTTCGGAGAGTGGCCAGAATTCAGAAAGAAAACAACAACTTAGAAAGATAGCAGGTGTTGCACATCGATAAGACAAGCTGCAGTCCATTCATATATTGGGCAGGATGAATTATGGGATGATTTATACTAGACAGGACACATCCATTAATGCATTCTCTTTTCTAATGTCTACAACAATGGACACAGTGGGATACACAGAAACAGAAACACTCGCCATGTCAAATGACTTACTAGAAACTGTCCACTCCAAACCAAACAAACCGCCTTTCCTATCTATTCTCAGAACATGAGACAAAACAACAAACCCACACCCACTCCCACAAAGGCACCTCCTTCCCCCAATTAGGTCTGCGACTATCCGGAGTGTCCTCTGACTGGTGGGCCATACTATGTTTCCCCGAAATGGCCTGTCTTCTCTCAGATCTTGTTTCCTTGACCAACTCTGTGAAGATATCAGGAAAAAGTGGTTAGCCACTACCTGTTTTCTCAGGAAAGGTCCATCTTCAGAGCTCTCCTGGCATTTGGCCATCCTCACATCAATAGGTACCAAGAAAATTGACTCTGTCCTTGGTAAATCCAAACAAGTGAGCCCACTGGGACTGGGACTGGGACTGCCTCTGGGTGCCTGGCTTCTTGGATACCAAGTTCAGAGAGTTCCATCACCAAGGAAATGAGGTATGTCACATTGTTTGGAACTGAATGAGGTCACTGCCTTGGCAACCATTTTGTCCTAACAGTTGCTTCAAAGGGTAACATAAAATGGAGGTTGCCCACGCTTCCTGTGACACTTTCATAAGGTAGAATGTATATCACCATTGGCACCCGGGAACAACTCTCCACTCAGGCCTGGTTTGGTCCATCTTCTCTACAAAAAGAAGAAAGAGATTCAGATTCAGACACATCCCTTCATCCTGACCAGGTTGTTTGCCATGGAAGATGACTTTTGCTCTCTCAGGTGCTTCATACCTGCCTTCAATTTCTCCAGGTATCATTTGTGCATGGACATTTGAGGTTCTCATCAGGTGGAAGGTCCCCAACTTTCCTGTATTGTAAGAACCACTCTGTCCCTGCTCTTCTGTAAAATGATTGAGGGAACAGTGTATACTTCTGGTTAAAAACAGGTTTGATTTGGGTTACGAGTGATTCTGTGTGATGAATAATGGTATTGGGAACCTGCAATATTTACAAGAATATAGAGGTGAAATATAAGTAGGAAAACAGAAATCAAGGTATGATTTGAAGCCCAGAAGGGTTTTGCCCTGGATTGGGATACTTAGCTTTGAATGAAGTTCTGCATAGATGCCTCAGATAATTCGATATACAATGGCATAGGACCTTGTACATTGGATGATTGAATTTAGAAGAGAACATCCAGTCAAAAAGGGATATTCAGTAGGATTAGGAAGATAGTCGGTAGGTTTAGGAAGACGAGTGAGTATAGGATTTGGACCAAAAGTTCTTTAGCAATAGACTTTCGGTTGTTGAGTGAATGTAAATGTCAGCACATATGAAGAGTCAGTCACTATGTTGAACTGGGGAAAATATGTAGAAAAGCAGATATCAATAGAAACATTACGAAATCAGGCAAAGTATAAAGTGAGTGATAGAATTAGACATTTTCAACAGGGTTGAGTTTGAATATATAAATTGGGAAAAAAACAAATATGTAGTCACCAATAGGATTGACAATTGACAGCATTAGGCAACCTGGACATGAATGTTTTTAGAAATCCATGTTCACTTTCCATTTAGGCTTTGGTACAATCATAAGTGTGACCTTTCCATTTTTTTGTCCAGAATATTACTGTGATAATGAGGTGACATGAGTATTTCTTTCACCATTTCTGGGAGCAATATATTGAAGATGTAAAATGAGAATCGGGGGTACAAATAGGTGTACCCTGTTTCTATGAACATAGAGAAAAACCACGAATAGACCATACTGTGAATAAATAATATAACTTTTTTGAACTTTAAATAATGAATTGAACTGATATCTGAAAAATTAAAGGAAATCGTATATTGATATACAATCATTCATTCCAACCAGGTATATATGTAATGGAAATATTTGTGTTTTGGTTTATCATGAAGAGTGTGTGAGTTTTGCTTCAAAATGATTATGGAAATTCAAAATAATGTGTTTGGAAAGAAGTCTCTCATGAAAAGACCAGTCAAGAAACCCTAACAATACATGTGTTCTGAAGCAAGAAGTGGTGAAAGTTGAAACAAATGCTTATTAATTTGTGAACTTGTGGATGAAATGTGTATCCTGTGATGTGCAAAAACTGAAGAAACAATAATGTACCAGTGTCGAATAAAAATGAATGACAAATTACATATCATGTCCCATAGGAGTCTACTTGCATTGATGTTACACTGGGTCAGTTAGTGTAGAATAATTAGGATTTGTATGCACCATTCACTGAAGTTAGTTTTCAGTACTAGGAAACAAATATGTATTTCAGGTGGATGAATATTTCTGATTATAATCTTGTGAAAAGTGGATTATAAATCCACATACATGAACATGAGTGAATTTAGAGAGTGTATATTAGACGCATATATTTCATATTTTGAAAAATTTGGAGAGTATATCTATATCTATATCTATATCTATACACACACACACACACACACACACACACACACACAACTCACAGACATTAAAAATACCAATATAAATGCCAATCAAAATTCATCAGTAAATATGTATCATGCAGAAATGCAAAAATATTTATTTTACTGAACATGAGTTAATGTATAATGTTGTTCTACTAGGACGCTCTCCTATAGGTTGAATTTTCATTTCCAACAGCATTTAGGAGGAGTGAACTCTTCTCACAATTTGTATCTGCCAAGACAGCCACCTCACAAAAATGTACGTGTGATACCTGGTAGGATTCTATATATGCATATAAATATACATGTGTGAATAGGCTACAGAAAAGGGAAACAAGAATTCACATATTTGTTAAGTTTAAAAACACATGGAGAATATTTCAATTAAAATTTGACTAGATTTATAACTCCTACCTTATATAATGCAAATGTCAAGTCCAACTATACAACATGTCTCTGGAGAACCTTTGGATGTCCTGTTGTTTATCATGAGTATACTAGACAGTGCCTTGATTGACTGTGTTTCATGAAAATGATCTAGAACAGACATGCCAGTAAGTTGGTGCCTGCTGAGTAGTGTGCCTAGAGCAGTGGTGTGTATGTGTGTCATAATACATCTCTGATGTGGCCATATGGATTTGCCATTGGCTTCCAAATGGCTTGTGACAGACATGGTGAGGTCAGCAGACACTAATATGTAAGGGCGTCTTGTTATATGGAGAGGTTTCATGGCAATGTTAAGAATCAGGTTGCAATAGACAAGGGAAAAAGATATGTGGGATAGAAGCCTGGTTGGTGCATTCTCCTGCAGACCCTGACCCACCACATGTGGCAGAACTCCATCCAGCACTGTGTCCCTTTTGAACTCCTTGTATTTCGTGAAGCAAATACCAAACTCCCAATGCAGGAGAAAGAAAAACCATGAAAAAGTGGAGGATGACCAAATGGCTTCACAGCCCAGATGGGGAGAGACTTAGCACGCACTGGTCACATTTTACTTAAAAGAGAGAATTCACCACTGCTGCCTCATGTTCATAAGAAAATAAGAAACCATGTCCTCCAGGTCACATAGAATCAGACCCAGCTTTGATGGTCTCACGACAAAGGAAGCTAAAGCTCCTGAAAACAACATATATTTCAAGTGCCCAACCTCAGAGGCAGTTTATCAAGAAGTCCTTTAGGCCAGCAGAGCTCCATGTTTGTGGAGTTTTTAACCTGTCCCTTACTTATGGAAACTTCTCTACCACATCCAAGGTTGTGAACTCATGAGCATTTTCCATTCCAGTTATATATTCACAGATTTTATAACTCTTCTCCACTAATTGTGTCTTACTTGGGGCGAAGGTAATGTCAAGGCATTGTTCTGGATGAGAGAGGGAAAATATTTTGTGTAGCACATATTTGATAGACATTGGATTCTTTTTCCTATTTTCCATTCAAAATACTGAATCCCTGACACTAACACATACCCTACTAGACTCTGACTACTAATCCTAATATGATGGAGAAAAATAACCCAAATAGAACAGAAATACAAGCAGGTCAGAAGAGGCATGGTGTATTTTTGAACTTTTCTTTTGCATAATAAATGGTAGGTGTTATAAATCTAGTGAATTTTTATTTGGAATAGTTTTTCATGTGTTTTTAAAATTAACAAATATGTGAATCCCTGCCTCCCTTTCTCTGTAGCCTATACAGCACATGTATTTTTATATGTACATATTGAATCCTACCTGGTATCACACGTACATTTTTGTGAGGTTGCTGACTCGGCAGATATAAATTGTGTGAAGAGACTACCCCTCTTAAACGCTGTTGGAACTAAAAATTCAACCTATGGGTGAGCTTCCTAGTACAACAACATTATACATAATTCCATGTTCAGTAAAGTATATATTTTTGCATCAGTAGATGTTATATATTTCATTATAAATTTCATTTGGCATATATTGCTACTTTTTTATGTTTCTCTGTGTGTTTTTTTGGTATATATATATATATATATATATATATATATATATATATATATATCATACTCTCCTGATTTATCAAAACATGAAATATATGTGTCTTATATACACTCTCTACATTCATACATTCTTTCATGTTCATGCATGAGGAAATATAATCAACTTTTCTCAAGATTATTATTGGAAATATTCATCCACCTGAAATACATATTTGTTTCCTTGTACTGACAACTCACTTCTGTGAATGGTGCATACAAATCCTAATAATTCTACAGTATCTGACCCAGTTTAACATCAATGCAAGTAGATTCCTATGGGACATGATGTGTATTTTGACGTTCATTTATATTCCACACTGCTACATTAATATTTCTGCAGTTTTTGCACATCATAGGATATATATTTCATCCACAAGTTCACAACTTTATAGGTATTTTTTCACTTTTAATCATTTCCTGCTTCAGAAGACATGTATTCCTCCCGGTTTCTTGACTGGTCTTTTCATGAGACTTCTCTGCAAACACATTTTTTTTTTAATTTCATAATCAGTTTTGAAGCAAAACTCACACACTTTTTATGATAAACCATAAATCTAATATCACCATTAGAAGCATAAGTGTTTGGAATGGATGATTGTATATCAATATTAGGTTTCCTGTATATTTTCAGAAATCAATTCAATCCATTATTTAAAGTTCGAACCAGTTATATTATTTATTCACAGTATGGTCTATTCATGCATTATCTCTATATTCATAGGCACAAGGTACACCTATTTGTACCCCCAATTAATTTATACGTCTTCAAAATATTGCTTTCCTACATATTTTACCCAGTTCATCATTGTGACTGACTCTTCACATGTGCTGACATTTACATTCACTCTCTACCTGAAACCCTATTGCTAAAGAACTTTTGGTCCAAATCCTATACTCACTCTTTTATCTAAACCTACCGACTATTTTCCTAATCCTACCGAATATCCCTTTTTGACTGGATGTTCTCTTCCACATTCAATCATCCAAATTAGAAGGTCCTATGCCATAGTATATTGATTTAACTGAGACAACTGTGCAGGACATAAATCAATGCTAAGTATCCCAATCAAGGGCCCAATGCCCTTCTGGGCTTCAAAACTTACCTAGATTTCTGTTTTCATACTTATATTTCACCTATATATTCTTATAAATATCACAGGTTCCTAATACAAATACTCATTCCAGAGAATGATTCCTAACCCAAATTGAACATGTTATTAACCCTAACCATACACTTTTCCCTCAATCTAATTTTACAGAAGAGCAGGGACAGAGTTGGTCTTACAATACAGGAATATAGGCGATCTTCCAGCTGCTGAAAACCTAAAAGGTCCATGCTGAAATGATCCTTGGAGAAGATGTAGGCAGCTATGAAGGACATGAGAGAGCAAAAGTCATCTTCCATGGCAAACAACCTGGTCAGGTTGATGGGATGTGTCTGAATTAGCCTCTCTCTTCCTAATGTAGAGAAGATGGACCAAACCATGCCTGTGTGGAGAGCTGTTCCCCGGTGCCTATGGTTGATATACCATTCTAACATATGAATGAGTCACAGCAAGTAGAGGCAGCCTCCATCTTTTAAGAACCATGTAAGCAACTGTTAAAACAAAGTGGTTTCCAAGGCAGTGACTTCATTCAGATCTTGAAGAAAGTGACATCACCTTACAGTTTTGGTAATGAAAGTCTGTGATCTTGGGATCCAGGAAACCAGGCACACAGAGTCAAACCCACTCCATGTCCCAGTGGGCTCACTTGTTTGGATTTAACAAGACAGAGTCACTCTTTCTTTGTACCTACTGATGTGAGGACAGCCAAATGCCTGGAAACTATGAAGACTGGCCTTTCCAGAGAAAGCAGGTAGTTTCTCACCATGGGCTCCTGACAACTTCACAGAGTTGGCCGAAGAGACCAGATTGGAGACAGGACACGCCATTTTGGGGGAACATAGTATGGCCCACAAGTCAGAGGACACTCCGGATAGTCACAGACCTACTTGGGGAAAGGAGGTGACTTTTTGGGTGTGAGTGTGAGTTTGTGGTTTTGTCTCATGTTCTGAGAATAGTTAGGAAAGCTGGTTTGTTTGTTTTGGAGTGGACTGTGTCTAGTAAGTCCTTTGACAAGGTGAGTGTTTCTGTGTCTATATATCATACTGTGTCAGTGATTGTAGACATTAGAAAAGAGAATGCATCAATGGATGTGTCCTGTCTACGAGAAAGCTTCAAAGCATTCATCCTGTGCAATTTATGAATGGACTGCAGGTTGCCGTATGGATGGGCAACTCCTGCCATCTTTCTAAATTCCTGTTTTCTTCCTGAATTCTGGACACTCTCCAGAATACGCTCATGATTGTGTGTCCAAGATATGTACCACCTCCATCTCTGTGACATGGCCATGTACTGGATAGCTGATGGGAATGGCGAGTATCTCAGAAAACTCAGATATCAGTATGCCCAAGAAAGTCTCAGTGGAGAAACCCAGTTTGGGCCTTTTGCTTACCTATTCTGTTGCCCTGAATGTCAGGAAGGTCTTTGCCTCAGGCCACACTTTGTGAAGCCTGCAGAAAATAGTTTTCAAATGGAAAAGAATGGTCATTACCTGTGCCTCTTTGCTTAATTGCTTTGGAAATGGATGTTTCTGAATCAGCCTCTCAGCCCTATGTGAGACTGTGGCTTAGATTCACAGCACATGATGGGTCTAAAGAAAAATCCCATGTGTGCATCCCAAACCAAAATGGACAAAAGAGCTGTCAGAGTAGTTCTTACAATACAGGAAAGTTGGGGACCTTCCACCTGATGAGAACCTCAAATGTCCATGCACAAATAATACCTGGAGAAGTTGTAGGCAGGTATGAAGCACCTGAGAGAGCAAAAGTCATCTTCCATGGCAAACAACCTGGTCAGGATGAAGGGATGTGTCTGAATCTGAATCTCTCTCTTCTTATTGTAGAGAAGATTGACCAAACCAGGCCTGAGTGGAGAGCTGTTCCCGGGTGCAAATGGTTGATATACATTCTACCTTATGAAAGTGTCACAGGAAGTAGGGGCAACCTCCATCTTATGTTACCCTTGGAAGCAACTGTTAGGACAAAGTGGTTGCCAAGGCAGTGACCTCATTCAGTTCCAAAGAATGTGACATACCTCATTTCCTTGGTGATGGAACTCTCTGAACTTGGTATCCAAGAAGCCAGGCACCCAGAGGCAGTCCCAGTCCCAGTCCCAGTGGGCTCACTTGTTTGGATTTACCAAGGACAGAGTCAGTTTTCTTGGTACCTAATGATGTGAGGATGGCCAAATGCCAGGAGAGCTCTGAAGATGGACCTTTCCTGAGAAAACAGGTAGTGGCTAACCACTTTTTCCTGACATCTTCACAGAGTTGGTCAAGGAAAGAAGGTCTGAGAGAAGACAGGCCATTTCGGGGGAACATAGTATGGCCCACCAGTCAGAGGACACTCCGGATACTCACAGACCTACTTGGGGGAAGGAGGTGCCTTTGTGGGAGTGGGTGTGGGTTTGTTGTTTTGTCTCATGTTCTGAGAATAGATAGGAAAGGCGGTTTGTTTGGTTTGGAGTGGACAGTTTCTAGTAAGTCATTTGACACGGCGAGTGTTTCTGTTTCTGTGTATCCCACTGTGTCCGTTGTTGTAGACATTAGAAAAGAGAATGCATTAGTGGATGTGTCCTGTCTAGTATAAATCTTCCCATAATTCATCCTGCCCAATATATGAATGGACTGCAGCTTGTCTTATCGATGTGCAACACCTGCTATCTTTCTAAGTTGTTGTTTTCTTCCTGAATTCTGGCCACTCTCCAGAATAGGCTCATGGATTTGTGTCCAAAAAATGTACCACCGCCAAGCTCTGTGACATGGCCATGTACTGGATACCTGAAGAGAATGGCGAGCATCTCAGAAAACTCAGATATCACTGTGACCAAAAAAATCTCAGTGCAGAAACCCTGCTTTGGGCCTTTTGCTTACTTATTGTTGTGTTGCACTGAATGTCAGGAAGGTCTTTGCCTCAGGCCACCCCTTTGTGAAGCCTGAAGAAAACAGTTTTCAAATGGAAATGAATGGGCCTCACCTGTGGCTCTTTGCATAATTGCTTTGGAAAGAGATGTGTCTTTATCAGCCTTTGGACCTGTGTGTGGCTGTGACTTAGATTCTCAGCACCTGATGGATCTTAAGAATGATCCCATGTGAACTTCCAAAACCAAAATGGCAAAAAATATCATTCATTGTGGATGAAGTCTCTTGCCTTCCTCTGTTAGGTTCCTGCACTCCATCAAATGAGAATAGAGATTCTTTGGGTCAAATGAGTTCTTCAAAGCCCTGCAGAGGTGCTTGTGTTTTCGCATGACTCTAAATCACCTAAAGAATTGATACCTAAAATCAGTAGGCCTGAAATTGGAGAAACAAAGAAGTATTAAAGGCAGGCTTATTTGTTCACTCCTGGTTCACAGAAATGGTGTCCAGGCTACCCTGACTTTAGGCAAATGAGGGGCAAAGGAGCTGATTTTGGACACTGTCTTGGGCTGCGCCCCTCATGGAAACCTCCAGCCAGAGGTTAAGATGATTGACTATATGGAATAAGATGAGGGCCATGTGGGAGTGTTTTGGTTTTGATTTTGGTCATTTGTGTGGCATTGGAAAAAATGACTGGGTACACGTGGGGTTGAACTCTGGTGTGATTCCCCTTAGAGACTGGGTTTTGGAACTGAACTGAGAGAAGCATTGCCATGAATTTTGTTGGGATTTTAAGAGGCCACGCATGAAAGTCGCTCTTGGAAACTGAGACCTAGGCCCCGGGTGGATTTCAACAGAGGACTGGAAATCTCAGCAAGGATATCACATGATTTTATTCTTAAAGAAATGGCAGCCATAGTTGAGAGTCAAAACACACATGGACCTCACATTGTAGACCTCAATGGGCCTGGCCTAATGTGACCGTTTGTCCACTGTTTGGGAAGCCGAGCCTGTGAGAGTTCTCCAGAGATTTCATTGAAATGAGCTTCCTCACCATTTAATGTTTGCTGAATGAACTGAAATCCACAGTGCCTCCAACTTCATGCTTGAAAAATGGCTAGATAAATACCATGAAATAATTGAAATTCCTATGACCAGGTGGCACTGGAGAAACATTGGATGTCCTGTTGCTGATCATGATTATACCAGACAGTGCCTTGACTTACTGAGTTTCATGAAAATGGTGTAGAACAGAGATGCCAGTAAGTTGGAGCCTGCTGAGTAGTGGGTCTAGAGCACTGGTGGGGAGGTGTTTGATAAAACATCCGTGGTAGGGCCATGTGGATATACCATTGGATTCCAAATGGCTTGTAACTGACATGGTGCAGCCAGCAGACCCTTATATGTAAAGGCATATTGTTATATGGAGAGTTTTCAGAGGAAAATTAAGAATCAGGTTGATATGGACAAGGGGGCAATGGGGCAAGCTGTGAGAGATAGGAGCCTAGTTGGTGCATTCTCTTACAGACCCTGACCCACCACACGTGACAGAACTCCCTCCAGCACTGTGTCCCAGTTTAGCTCCTAGTATTTCGTGAAACAAATACCAAACTCACAGTGCAGCAGCAAAAACTCCACAAAAAGTGGAAGAGGACCAAATGGCTTCACAGTCCACACGGGGAGACACATAGTCCCCAGTGGCCTCAGTTTACCTACAAAGAGAGGATTCAGCACTGCTTCATCTAGTTCTTTGGAAATAAGAAACCATGTCCTCCAGGTCACATAGATGCAGACCCAGCTTTGATGGTCTCACTACAAAGGAAGCCAAATCTCCTGAAAACAACATATATTTCAAGTGCAAAACTCAGTGGCAGTTTCTCAAAAAGTTTTTAGGCCAGCAGAGCTCCATGTTTTTGGAGTGTTTACCCTGTCCCTTAGTTTTGGAAACTGCTCTACCACCTCCAAGGTTGTGAACTCCTGAGCATTTTCCATTCCAGATATGTATTCACTGATTTTGTAACTCTTCTCCTCTAATTGTGTCTTACTTGGTAATGTCAAGGCATTGTTCTGGATGAGAGCACTAGGATATTTGTGCAGCATATATTTACATACACATTGGATTCATTTTCCTATTTTCCATTCGAAATACTGAATCCCTGACAGTAACCCATACCTAGTAGACTCAGACTATTCATCCTAA
Organism: Callospermophilus lateralis; assembly: GCF_048772815.1. NCBI lineage: Eukaryota > Metazoa > Chordata > Mammalia > Rodentia > Sciuridae > Callospermophilus > Callospermophilus lateralis. Next base: position 182,423 of record NW_027514294.1, read on the forward strand.
TATAATGGAGAAAATTAACCCAACACAATAGAAATACAAGCACTTCAGAGGAGACATGTTGTATTGTTGGACTTGACATTTGCATTATATAATGTAGGAGTTATAAATCTAGTCAAATTTTAATTGAAATATTCTCCATGTGTTTTTAAACTTAACAAATATGTGAATTCTTGTTTCCGTTTTCTGTAGCCTATTCACACATGTATATTTATATGCATACATAGAATCCTACCAGGTATCACACGTACATTTTTGTGAGGTGGCTGCCTTGGCAGATACAAATTGTGAGAAGAGTTCACTCCTCCTAAATGCTGTTGGAAATGAAAATTCAACTTATAGGAGAGCGTCCTAGTAGAACAACATTATACATTAACTCATGTTCAGTAAAATAAATATTTTTGCATTTGTGGATGATACATATTTACTGATGAATTTCGATTGGCATTTAAATTGGTACTTTTTAATGTCTGTGAGTTGTGTGTGTGTGTGTGTGTGTGTGTGTGTATAGATATAGATATAGATATAGATATACTCTCCAAATTTTTCAAAATATGATATATATGTGTCTAATATACACTCTCTAAATTCATTCATGTTCATGTATGTGGATTTATAATCCACTTTTCACAAGATTATAATCAGAAATATTCATCCACCTGAAATACATATTTGTTTCCTAGTACTGAAAACTAACTTCAGTGAATGGTGCATACAAATCCTAATTATTCTACAGTAACGGACCCAGTCTAACATCAATGCAAGTAGACTCCTATGGGACATGATATGTAATTTGTCATTCATTTGTATTCGACACTGGTACATTATTATTTCTTCAGTTTTTGAACATCATAAGATATACATTTGCCAAGGCAGTGACCTCATTCAGTTCCAAAGAATGTGACATACCTCATTTCCTTGGTGATGGAACTCTCTGAACTTTGTATCCAAGGAGCCAGGCACCCAGAGGCAGTCCCAGGCCCAGTCCCAGTGGGCTCACTTGTTTGGATTTACCAAAGATAGAGTCAGTCATTCTTGGTACCTACTGAAGTGGGATTACCAAATGCCTGGAGAGCTCTGAATAGGGAGCTTTCCTGAGAAAGCAGGTAGTGGCTCTCCACTTTTTCCTTACAACTTTACAGAGTTGGCCAAGGAAAACAGATCTGAGAGAGGACAGGCCATTTCGGAAGAACAGAGTATGACCACCAGTCAGAGGACACTCTGGTTAGTCATACACCTAGGGGAAGGAGGTGCCTTTTTGGGAGTGGGTGTAGGTTTGTGGTTTGTCTCATGTTCTGAAAATAGGTAGGAATGGCGGTTTGTTTGTTTTGGAGTGAACTGTTTCCGGTAAGTCATTTGAAGAGGTGAGTGTTTCCATGTCTGTGTATCCCACTGTGCCTGTGGTAGTAGACATGAGAAAAGAGAATGCAGCAATGGATGTGTCATGTCTAGTATAAAGCTTTCCAGCATTCATCCTGCCCAATTTATGAATGGAGTGTGGCTTGCCTTATGCACGGGCAACACCTAATACCTTCCTAAGTCCCTGTTTTCTTCCTGAATTCTGGCCACTCTCCAGAATAGGCTCATGGTTATGTGTCCAAGATATGTACCAAATCCAAGGTCTTTGACATGGCCATGTACTGGATACCTGAATGGAATGGCCAGCATCTCAGAAAACTCAGATATCAGTGTGACCAGGAAAGTCTCAGTGGAGATACCCTGCTTTGGGCCTTTTGCTTACCTATTGTTCTGTTGCCCTGAATATCAGGAAGGTCTTTGTCTCATGCAACCCCTTTGTTAAGCCTGAAGAAAACAGTTTTCAAATGGAAATGAATGTGCATCACCTCTGGCTCTTTGCTTAATTTCATTGGAAAAGGATGTGTCTGATTCAGGCCCTTTGCCCTGTTTTAGGCTGTGACTTAGATTCTCAGCACCTGATGGATGTAAAGAAAGATCCCATATGTGCATCTAAACCAAAATGGAAAAACGTTCAATCAATGTGCATGAATTATATTGCCTTCCTTTGTTAGGTTTCTGAAATCCATCATGTCAGAATAGGGATTCTTTGGGTGAAATGAGTTCTTCAAATCTCTGCAGAGGGGCTTGGCTTTTCTTATGACTCCAATTCACAAAAAGAATCTAGACCCCACAGTCAGAGAGCCTCAAATTGGATAAGCGAAGCAGTATTAAGGGCAGGACTATTTGATCACTCCTGGTTCACAGGAAGGGTGTCCAAGCCACCCTGACTTTCGGCAAATGAGGGGCAAGGGAGCTTATTTTGGACACTGTCTTGGGATGTGCCTCTCATGAAAACCTCCATCCAGATGTTATGATGAGTATCTTTATGGTAGAAGATGAGGGCCATGTAGGAGTGTTTTGGTTATAATTGTGGTAATTTGTGTGGCAGTTGGAAGAGATGACTGGGTAAACCTGGGCTTGAATTCTGCTGTGATTCCCCTTAGAGACTGAGTTCTGGAACTGACCTCAGAGAAGTATTGACATGAATTGTGTTGGGATTTTAGGAGGCCAGGAATGAGAGTTGCCATTGGAACCTGGGATCAAGGCCCAGAGTGGCTTTCCACAGAACACTGGGAATCACAGCGAGGATATTACATGATTTTATTCTGAAAGACTTGGCAGGCATAATTGAGATTCAAAACACACTTGGACCTTGCTTTGTAGACCTCAATGGGCCTGGCTTCATGTGACTTTTTGGCCACTCTTTGGGTAGACTTGCCTGTGAGAGTGCTCCAGAGATTTCCCTGAAATTAGCTTCCTCACCATTTAATGGTTCCTGAATGAATTGAAACCAACATTGCCTCCAAATGCATCTGTGAAAAAATGCTAGATAATTACCATGAAATTTTAGAAATTCCGATGACCAGCTGGCACTGGAGGACCTTTGATGTCCTGTTGATGATCATGAGTATACCAGACAGGGCCTTGATTGACTGGGTTTCATGAAAATGGTGTAGAACAGAGATGCCAGTAAGTTGGGGCCTGGTAAGTAGTGGGCCTAGAGCTGTGTAATGCAAATGTGTGATAAAACATCTGTGGTGGGGCCATGTGGATCTTCCATTGGCTTCCAAATGGCTGTGACTGACATGGTGCAACCATCACACCCATATATGTAAAGGCATATTTTTATATGGAGAGGTTTCAGAGCAATGTTCAGTATCATGTTGCTATTGTCAAGGGGGCAAGCTACTTGAGATAGAACCCTGGTTGGTGCATTCTCCTGGAGACCCTGCCAACCACACCTGACAGAACTCCCTTCAGCACTGTGTCCCATTTGAACTCGTTGTATTTCATGAAGCAAATACCAAACTCCCAGTGCAGCAGCAAGAAACACCACGAAAATTGGAGGATGACCATTGGTTTCACAGTCCACACGGGAAGACCCTTAGCCCTCAGTGGCCAATGTTTACCTACAAAAAGAGAATTCATCACTGCTGCCTCATTTTTATTTGAAAATAAGTAATCATTTCCTCCAGGTCACATAGATGCAGATCCAGCTTTGATGGTTTCACTACAAATAAAGCTAAAGCTCCTGACAACAACATATATTTCAAGTGCCCAACCTCAGAGGCAGATTCTCAAAAAGTCTTTTGGCCAGCAGAGCTCCATGTTTGTGGAGTGTTTACCCTGTCTCTTACTTTTGGAAACTCCTCTACCACCTCCAAAGATGTGAAATCTGGAGCATTTTCCATTCTAGATATGTATTCACAGATTTTCTAACTCTTCTCCTCTAATTGGGTCTTACTTGGGGCGAAGGTAATGTCAAGGCATTGTTCTGGAGGAGAGTGGGAAGATTTTTCCGTAGCATATATTTGCATACACATTGGATTCAGTGTCCTATTTTCAATTCAAAATACTGAATACCTGACTCTAACCCATACCCTACCAGACTCTGACTACTAATCCTAATATGATGGAGAAAAATAACCCATAAAGAATAGAAATACAAGCAGTTCAGAGTAGGCATGGTGTATAGATGGACTTGCCTTTTGCATGATACAGAGTTGGAGTTATAAATCTAGTCAATTGTTTGTTGAAATAGTTGTCCTTGTATTTTTAAGGTTAACAAATATGTGAATTGATGTCTCCCTTTCTCTGTATTCTTATATGCACATATAGATTCCTATCTGGTACCACACGTACATTCTTGTGAGGTGGCTGACTTGGCAGATACAAATTGTTAGAAGAGATCACTCCTACTAAACCCTGTTGGAACTGAATATTCAACCTATGGGTGAGCTTGCTAGTTGAACAGCATTATACATAAATCCATGTTCAGTAAAATGAATATTTTTAGATCTGTGGATGGTATATATTTTATAATGAATTTTGATTGACATATATATTGCTACTTTTTTGTCTGTGTGTTTGTTTTATGTATATGTATATATATGTATATATATATATATATGTGTATACATATATATACATACATATATATATATATATATATATATATATATATATATATATATACACTCTCCAGATTTTCAAAATATGAAATATATGTGTCTTATATTCACTCCCTAAATTCATTCATGTTCATGTATGTGGATTTATAATCAACTATTCACAAGATTAATCTCAAAATATTCATCCACCTGAAATTTGCCCAATGCTCTCAAATGTCAATCCTATTTGTGACTACATATTTGTTTCTTCCTAAGATTATATATTTAAACTCAACCCTGTTCAAAATGTCTAATCCTATCACACACTTTATACTTTGCCTGATTTTGTAATGTCTCCATTGATATATGCTTTCCTACATATTTTCCCCACTTCATCATTGTGACTGACTCTTCACTTGTGCTGACATTTACATTCACTCTCTAATCGAAATCCTATTGCTAAGAAACTTTTGTTCCAAATCTTATACTCACCCTTCTTCCTAAACTTACTGACTATCTTCCTAATGCTACAGACTATCCCTTTTTGACTGGATGTTCTCTTCTACATTCAATCATCCAAGTAAACGTGGTGCGAGCTTCAGAGGAGGAGACTACCAACAGGCTATCTCATGCAACATCAAAGGGTTTATTGGGTGTCCAGAATGCTGGGGTTCAGAGCTCACCTGAATAGAGCAGATAGCCCTGAGAATAGCTGAAGTAGAGCTTATATACTTTCCCTGGAGAGAGAAGGGAGGGAATTGTATTGATGGGTCAGGGCGAGTGGGCGGTTTGCATGCAACTGGGAGAGGGAGTACATTCTGCAATTTGGCAGCTGGGGAAAGAACATTCTGGGAACAAGTTTTGCAAACATTTCTCAAGATTTCAACAGTGTTCTGTTAAGCATACAGAAAAACAAGATGTGACAAGTACCTATTTTATTAATATTTCATTCCCCACTTCTTCTTCTGGCTAATTTTAATCATACAAATGATCATTGGAGGGTGTCACATTCAATGTCTGCTAGTGGGGTATTACCATAAGTTTAACTCCTCCAATTTGAGCCTGGAGAAAAGATATTACACGGTTGAGCAAACAGGGTTTTATAGTTAGCAATAATATGAGGATTATTATTGGACCGGCCAGGGTTGATAAAAACGTAGTTAACCAGGGGGACTGTGTGAACCAAGACTCAAGCCACCCTTTTGGGCCCTCTCTCATTTGTTGATGCTCTTCAAGGTGTCTTTTAAATTTACTCATAGATTTTATTACGACTCCAGTATAGTCAGCATAAAAACAACATTCTTCCCTCAATGCAGCACAAAGGCCCCCTTCTCTAATGAAGAGGAGGTCCAACCCTCAACTGTTCTGTAAAACAACTTCAGAGAGAGAGGTTAAAGTTTCATGCAAAGCCCTGAAGGAGGTTTCTAATATCTTACTTTTGCTCTATTGCTGCTTCTAATTGGGTCATCTTTTGTGTCCCATGGACAATGCCACTGGTTCCTCTGCCCACCCGTGCAGCAACTCCTATTCCTAATAGGATGGCTAAAGTGAGGGATATATGTTCCCAGTGGAACCGGTTGTATGCCCCCCCCTATTTGATCTTCAAATGAACCTGCATCATGATAGAGCACTCTGGGAAACATCTGCACCATTACACAATTTATCACATATCCTGATCATTTCATGAAAACATAAACGATGTTTAAGTATATAGAATTATGCTGTTGTAGGCACTGACAAAGCAAGGCACCTAAGATAGCACTCAAGAGAGGGAAACAGTCCTATTTGGTTGCAACCGGATTCAGAGGGCATTGCTTATATTGTAATCAATTAATCCCATGAAACTCAAGTTTAGGTAGTTTCAGAATTTTGTACCCAACATATAAGGGATGGGGCTCAGAAGTTCACAGTCTTCAGAAGTTTAAAAAAGCAGTATTTGTTTCTGTTTTTCCTTCTGTTCTGGGCAAGTTAACTTTTCAAGGACACCTGGGAGGAGGAGAGCTTTTTCTTCCATTACTTATTTTCCCCCTGCCAGCTGTTACCATGGAGCCCGGTTGGTAATTTCTTTATCTTAGAAATGTAGCCATCTCTGTGAAGCCCCAGCTGAAGGCCAGAGGACTTCTTCACATATTTTGTGAAAAACTAGTTAGGGGTTGTCTAGCTTAGAAGTACTGAGATTTTTAGCCAGTGGCCAAGTAGAACAGGGCAATACGAAAGAGAAAGTTTATCTACATTAAAGTCTTTATTGGGACTGTTTGGCTGAAAGTTCAAAACTCAGCCATGGTGAAGACTTCTGAAGAAGGTCATTTAAGACTTTTCTGTGGGCCTGGTACAGAGGGGTAAAGACGGGGAAGGTGGGGCTGAGAGCACCTCCGAGGATCTGAGAATGAGGGAAAAGAGAGATGTAAAAGAATAATGCGAAAGGGTATTGGGAATTTCCTAGCAGCAAACTTAAGCAGTAGATCAGGTAGAGCAGAGTGAAAGACGGGAGTGAGGATCCCAAAATCCTGTGAGGGACTTTAAATTTTAGTAACCTGTTTTCAGTGATGACAAAGCAACTTTAAAGGCCAATTATATTACATCTTGGATAAGGGTCTCAGGGCTCTCCTCAGCTCGTTTGAGCATTGGGTTAGCTGGTAAGAGGACCTGGTGGGACCCGGTGAGGGCACTGACAGGAGATGAGAGGAATGAGTCGGTGGAGCGGTACCTATGTACCTGCTACCTCAGAAAGGGGGCGATGGTCTGAGAACTGGTGGAGCTTTGGGTTTCTGATCTAGTTATTGGAGGGGAGAAATCAAGTTGCTGAGATGGGAGTGACAGCAGAGGGTCTGGAGCAGAAGGCTGAGGATAATGATCTATTGGAGAAGCATAGTTCAGGATGTGAGTGAGGGAGGGAAAAGGCTTCCACATAGGGGAATTTCCTTTCACTCTTTTGAGCACTTGCAGAAGTTAAAAAGGTCATGCAAAATATGAGGATCTAGAGACCCCTCTGGGTGCCATAGTTTTTGGTTGTCTAATTGGTAATGTGGCCAATGCTGTGTACTGAATTTGATGAAGAACTGGGGTTCCATCAGGCAGCCCCTGTATGCACACATTCCCATGACATACAGAAAAAGTCGGCTTTTCCCCCACACAGCCATTACTCTTTGTGGCTTTGATAGTCTGCCAGGCAAACTTAGTAATCTAGACTAGCCAACCTGCATCTGGCTCACGTGTCCCTACATCCATAATGTTTGTTTCCATTATCTATGGTACAGAAGGGATTTAATGGTATTTTAGTGGGATCCTCTTCATCAGGGATATCACAATAGGAAATACCTATAGCCAGCTAACAAATGTCTGGGTGGAGAGATGGCCACCAGGTCCCTAAGGGGGCTGTATGCGAGATAGACCATACTTCTTTTCCAGTAGGATTTGTGATCAGCCATCACTGCTTAATGGGCTGATGAGCGTTAGGACTACTTGTAGCCAAGGGGAGAGTATATAACCTTATTCACATTGCGAATACACAATTTGAAACTGTTACCAGTCTTTTTCAGTTTCCAGAAAGATTCTGTACAGGCAGCAGGCTTGAGATGAGAGGTATGGATCCAGGAAGTGATTCTGTTTACGTTTACCACTGTAGGTGTTATAATAGCACCTGGTATGGTCCTTTTCAGCGGGGTACCAGGGATGACACCTGATATCATCTTACATAGATGAAATCTCTTACTTGATATGGATGTGGAATCCCCTGGTTCCCAGTTGGGTAGGCAGTGGCCAGCTGTTTTCACAGGTATTACTGAGTTCTTTCAAGATCTTTAAGTCTGTCAAGCAAGGGGGTGTGGAAAGGATCTTTAGGTCTTACAGTTGGGCTTAGGTCCCCTACTGGAGGAGGGCCACCATAAAGAATTTCACATGTGGTAAGGTTACTCAAAGAAACAAAGGGATTTTTTCTTGCATGAAACATTGCATAAGGCAGGAGCATAGTCCAATCTTATGCTGGTCTCTAAGCTTAATTTCGTTAAGGTCTCTTTAATAGTTCTATTCATTCTTTCTACTTGTCTTGAACTCTGTGGTCTATAAGCACAATTTAACTTCCAATTAATCCCCAGGTTCCTGGCTAACCCCTGACTTACCTGGGTCATGAACATCGGTCCATTGTCAGATCCTATTACCGGCTTAGCTTCCTCCAATGGTAGAGAGGCTTAGTCAGCAGCAGCGGAATCACTTAGAGTGTGTTGTGTGTTAGGGGACGAGGGCAGGGGATAAGGAGGGGGAGAAGAGTCCAGTAGAGTCAAATCTGTGACTCAGGGAGAACAGAGGGTGGAGGAGGAGGAGGTTGAGAGGGTTTGAGAGATCATGGGGGAAGGAGTAGGAGCAGAGGTAGGGGCAAGGAAAGGCTTCACCCATGGAGGAGGAGATTTGCAGAGGTCCTGCCAAGTTAAGATATATGGCTGTTGATCCGGATGGCTATGTGGCGCTGGCTGAAAGACAATACCTCTGACTTTTTAAATTAGTGGGAAGTAGAAAGATCCTTCTAGGGGCCATACGACTCCAAAGATGGGCCATTCTGAGGCACAGAGATTCTGCCAGGTCCAGCGTTTTACTAAAAAAAGAAAGATTCTGAGCCCTTAAGCGGACTTTGGTCCAGTGATCAAGGATCAGGGACAGAGGCATTGACATGCTCTGTTCCATAATGAAAGTTTCACAAACAGTAAAAGCAAGGACACACGACACAGATAAGACAAGACCATAAAGACAGGCAATGAACGTCCAACACTGAGACCAGGAATGAGTAGCCGGCAAAACCCAATGGTATGGCAATAACGAATCTAAAAGAAAATATCACTGAGTCGAGAAGACTATTGTTCCTTGATTTCCCGAGTTCTCTGCGGGGTCCTCCAGAGAGGTGCCCTTTGTCTCTGTGACATGTCTCTCAGCCACCGTCGGAGAGAGCCCAGGCTCTTCATCGCCAGCAATTTTGCCAAGCCCTAACAAGAAACCTGAAACCAGAAAGAGGCGCCTTACTTGCTCCGAGAGGAGCCCGTTGGGGTCTCTCGTCCGCCACTGCTGGAACTCAGTGGAACCTCAATATGTAAAGGTCAGGCGAGTGTCAGAGGAAGATACTACCAAGAGACTGTCTCATGCAACAGCAAAGGGTTTATTTGTGGTCCAGCATGCTGGAGCTCAGAGCTAAATTAAATAGAGCAGAGACCTCTGAGAACAGCTTAAGCAGAGCTTATATACTTTCCTTGGAGAGGGAAGAGAGGGAAGTTCAGTGATGGGTAAGGGTGAGTGGGCGGTTTGCATGACACCGAGTGAGGGAGTACATTCTGCAGTTCGGCTGTTGGGAACAGTACATTCTAGAACAAGATTAGCAAACATTTCTCAAGATTTCAACAGTGTTTTGTTAAGCACACAGAAAAACAGGAAGTGACAAGTACCTATTTTATTAATTTTATTAACCTTTCACTACCGACTATGCCTTTTTGACTTGATGTTCCTTCTACATTAATTCATGCAACGTACAAGGTGCTATGCCATTGTATATCGATTTATCTGAGACAACTCTGCAGAACGTAATTCAACACCACGTATCCCTATCAAGGGCCCAATGCCCTTCTGGGCTTCAAATCAGACTTAAATTTCTTTTTTCATACATATATTTCACCTATATATTCTTCTACACATAGCAAGTTCCCAATACGATCATTCATCCAGCAAAATGATTTCTAACCCAAATCGAGCATGTTTTTAACCATAACCGGACACTGTTCCCTCAATCTAACTTTACAGAAGAGCAGGGCAGGAGTTGATATTACAATACAGAAATGTAGAAAAACTTCCACCTGCTGAGAACCTCAAAGGTCCATGCAGAAATGATCCCTGGAGAAGATGTAGGAAGCAATAAAGGACCTGAGAGACCAAAAGTCATCTTCCATGGCAAACAACCCGGTCAGGATAAAAGGTTGTGTCTGAATCAGATTTTTTTTTAATGTAGAGATCATGGACCAAACCAGGCCTGTGTGGAGATCTATTCCTGGGTGCCTTTGGTTGATATACCATTCTAACTTGTGAAAATGTCACAGGAAGTAGGGGCAGCCTCAATCTCTTGGGACCCTTGGAAGCAACAGTTAGGACAAAGTGGCTGCCAAGACAGTGCCCTCATTCAGTTCAGGAAGGAAGTGACCTCACCTCACTTTCTTGGTGATGGAACTCTCTGAACGTGGGATCCAGGAAGCCAGGCACAAAGAGCCAGTCCCAGTCCCAGTCCCAGTGGTCTCACTTGTTTGGATTTACCAAGGACAGGGTCAATATTTTTTGGTACCTACAGATGTGAGGAAGGCCAAATGCCAGGAAAGCTCGGATGCAGGGCTTTTCATGATAAAGCAGGTAGTAGCTCACCGTTGGCTCCTAAGAAGTTCACAGAGTTGGCCAAGGAGACAAGATCTGAGACAGGAAAGGCCATTTTGGGGGAACATATTATGGCCCACAAGTCAGAGGACACTCTGGATAGTCACAAACCTACTTAGGGGAAGGAGGTGCCTTTGTGGGTGTGGTTGTGGGTTTGTGGTTTTGTCTCATTTTCTGAGAATAGGTAGGACAGTCGGTTTGTTTCATTTGAAGTGGACTGTTTCTAGTAAGTCTTTTCACAGGGCGAGTGTTTCTATGTCTGTGTATTCCACTGTTTCCGTGGTTGTAGACATTAGAAAAGAGAATCCATCAATGGATGTGTCGTGTCTAGTAGAAATCTTCTCAGCATTCATATTGCCCCATTTATGAATGGACTGTAGCTTGCCTTATCGATGAGCAACACCTGCTACCTTCCTAAGTTTCTATTTTCGTCCTGAATTCCAGCCAATCTCAAGAATAGGCCCATGGTTTTGTGTCCAAGATATGTACCACCTACAAGCTCTGTGACATGGCCATGTACTGGATAGCTGTAGGGGATGGCGAGCATCTCAGAAAACTCAGATATCAGTGTGACCAGGAAAGTCTCAGAGGAGAAACCCTGCTTTCGGCCTTTTGCTTACCTATTGTTCTGTTGCCCTGAATGTCAGGAAGTTCTTTGCCTCAGGCCACCCCTTTGTGAAGCCTGAAGAAAACAGTTTTCAAATGGAAATGAATGGGCATACCTGTGGCACTTTCCTTAATTGCTTTGGAAAGGGATGTGTCTGAATCAGGCCCTTGGCCCTGTGTGTGGCTGTGGCTTAGATTCTCAGCACCTGATGGATCTAAAGAAAGTTACCATGTGTGCATCCAAAAAAAATTCGCCAAAAGAGCAATTATTGGGAGGAAGTCTCTGGACTTCCTCTGTAAGGTTCCTGACTTCCATCAAGTGAGAATGGGATCCTTTGGGTCAAAAGAGTTCTACAAAACCTGCAGAGGCTAGCCCATTGTGCTTGGGTTTTCTCATGACTAAAATTCACATAAAGAATCTAAACCCCACAGACAGTAGTCCTCAAATTGGAGCGGTATTAACGGCAGGCCTATTTGATCACTTTTGGTTCACCGGATGGGTGTCCAGGCCACCTTGACTTTAGGCAAATGAGGGGCAAAGGAGCTTATTTGGGACACTGTCTTGGTCTGCACCCCTCATGGAAACCTCCAGCCAGATTATGATGAGTGTCTATATGAAAGAAGATGAGGGCCATATGGGAGGGTTCTTGTTTTAATTGTGGTAATTTGTGTGGTAGTTGGAAGAGATGACTGGGTCCACCAGGGCTTGAACTCTGGTGTGATTCCCCTTAGAGACTGAGTTCTGGAACTGACCTCAGAGAAGTATTGCCATGAATAGTGTTGGGATTTTAGGAGACCACGCATGAGAATCGCTTTTGGAAACTGAGATCTAGGCCCAGGATGGCTTTCCACAGAGCTCAGGGATTCTGAGCCAGGATATCACATGTTTTAATTCTTAAAGACTTGGTAGCCATAATTGAGAGTCCAAACACACATGGACCTCACATTGTATACCTCAATGGGCCTGGATTCATGTGTCCTTTTGGCCACTCTTTGGGAAGGCTTGCCTGTGAGTGTTCTCCAGAGCTTTCATTGAAATGAGCTTCCTCACCATTTAATGGTTCCTGAATTAAATGAAACCCACAGTGCCTCCAACTTCATCCTTGAAAAATGACTAGATTAATACCATGAAATTTTTGAAATCCCCATGACCAGGTGGCACTGGATAACCTTTAGATATCCTGTTGCTGATCATGAGTATAACAAACAGTGCCTTGATTGACTGAGTTTCGTGAAAATGGTGTAGAACAGAGATGCCAGTAAGTTGGAGCCTGCTGGGTAGTGGGCGTAGAGCAGTGGACTATAGGTGTGTAAATAAATATTTTTGGTAGGACCACCTGGATCTTCCATTGGCTTCCAAATCTTGCGACTGACATGGTGCAGGCAGCAGACCTTTATATGTAAAGGCATCTTGTTATATGTAGAGGTTTCAGGGCAATGTTCAGAATCAGGTTGCTATAGTCAAGGGGAAAGCTATGTGGGATAGAAGCCTGGTTCGTACATTCTCTTGCCGACCCTGACCAACCACACATGACAGAACTCCCTCCAGCATTGTGTCCCAGTTGAACATATTGTATTTCATGAAGCAAATACCAAATTCCCAGTGCAGCAGTAAGAAACACCCTGAAAAGTGGAGGATGACCAAATGGCTTCACAGACCACACGGGAAGACACTTAGCTCCCAGTAGCAACAGTTTACCTACAAAGGGAGTTTTCAGACCTGCTGCCTCATGTTCATTACAAAATAAAGAACCATGTCCTCCAGGTCACATAGATGCAGACCCAGATTGCAGAATCACATCAGTTGCAGAACCATTGATTTAAATATTGCCATACATATATTTCTTGTGCCTAACCTCAGAGGAAGTTTCTCAATAAGTCTTTAGGTCAGCACAGCTCCATGTTTCTGAAGTGTTTACCATCTCCCATACTTTTGTAAACTGTTTTACCACCTCCAGTGTTGTGAACTCCTGAGCATTTTTCATTCCACATATGTATTCACAGGTTTTCTAACTCCTCTCCTCTAATTGTGTCTTACTTTTAGCGATGGTTATGTCAAGGTATTGTTCTGGATAAGAGAGGGAAGATTTTTGTGTATCACATGTTTGCATACACATTAGATTCATTTTCCTATTTTCCATTTGAAATACTGAATCCCTGACACTAACCCATACCCTACTAGACTCTGACTACTAATCCTAATATCATGGAGAAAAAAAAACCTAACTGAATAGAAGTACAGTCCTTTTATAGGAAGCATGGTGTATATTTGTATTTGTCTTCCTCTTTATCAAGAGTATGTGTTTTAAATTTAGTAAACTTTTCATTTTAATATTTCTCCATGATTTTTTAAAGTTATCACATATGTAAATTTCTGTCTCCCTTTCTCTGTATCCTATTCAGCAGATGTAATTTTTTTATGCATATACAATATCCTACCTGGTATCACACGTACATTCTTGTAAGATCACTGACTTTGGAATATAAAAATTGTGAGAAGAGATGACTCTCCCTAAATAATGATGGAACTGAAAATTCCACCTATGGGTGAGCTTCCTAGTGAAAAACACTATACATAAATCCATGTTCAGTAAAATGAATATTTTTGGATTTGTGAATGAATTATATTTCATGATGAATATCGATTGGCATATATATTGCTAAATATTAATGTGTGTGTGTGTGCATGTGTGTGTGTGTGTGTGCGTGTGTGTGTGTGTATATTCTACGGATTTAAAAAAATATGAAAAATATGTGTCTTATTATACACTCCCTAAATTCATTCATATTCATTTATGTTCATTTAAATTCAAATTTTCACAAGATTATTCTCAGTAATATTCATAAACCTGAAATATATTTTGGTTTCCTACTACTGAAAACTTAGTTCAGTGGATGGTGCTTAAAAATCCTAATATTTCTACAGTAACTGACCCAGTTTAACATCAATGCAAGTAGATTGCTATGGGACATGATGTGTAATTTGAAGTTCATTTTTACTCAACACTGGTACATTACTATTTCTTCAGTTTATGGACATCATAGGATGTATTTTTTCATCCAGAACTTCACAAATTTTTTTGGCATTTGGTTCACTTTCAATTACTTACTACTTCAGAACACATGTATTCCTCCATGTTTCTTTACTGGTCTTTTCACTAGACTTCTTTCTAAACACATTATTTTCGATTCCATAATCATTTTTGAAGCAAAACTCACTCTTCACGACAAACCGTAACCCTAATAATATCATTGCATATATAACTCGTTGGAATGATGGTATATATATCAATATAAGATTTCCAATATATTTTCAGATGCAAACTCAATCCATTATTTAATGTTGGATCCAGTTACATACTTTATTCACAATATGGTCTATTCATGCATCATCTCAATAATCATCAACACAAGGTACACCTATTTGTATCCCCAGTACTAATTTATAAGTTTCCAGAATATTACTCCCCTTTATGGTGGAAGAAATACTTATGTCACCTGATCTACATATACATTTTACCACAGTAGTATTCTGGACACAAAATGCAAAGGTCACACATATGATTGTACCAAAGCCTAAATGGAAAGTGACCATGGATTACTAAAAGCATCTATGTCCAGGGTGCCTACTGCTCTCAAATGTCAATCCTATTGGTTACTACATATTTGTTTCTTCCTAAGATTATATATTTAACTTCAAGCCTGTTGAAAATATCTAATCCTATCACTCACTTTATACTTTTCCTGATTTCCTAATGCCCCTATTGATATCTGCTTTCCTACATATTTTTCCCAGTTCATCATTGTGACTGTCTCTTCACATGTGCTGACATTTACATTCACCCTCTAACTGAAAACCAATTGCTAAAGAACTTTTGGTCCAACTCCGAGACTCACTCTTCTTCCTAAACCTACTGACTATCTTCCTAATCCTACAGACTATCCCTTTTTGACTGGATGTTCTCTTCTACTTTCAATCATCCGAGGTATAGGGTCCTATGCCATTGTATATCGATTTATCTGAGACCTCAGTGCAGAACATAATTCAATCTAAGTATACCAATCAAGGGCCCAATGCCTTTCTGGGCTTCAAATCTTTCCCAGATCTCTGATCTCATACATATATTTCACATTTATATTCTTATAAATATCACAGGTTCCCAATACCGTAATTCATCCAGCAGAATGACTCCTAACCCAAATCGAACATGCTATTAACACTAACCATACACTGTTCCCTCAATCTCACTTTACAGAAGAGCAGGGACAGTGTTGGTCTTAAAATCCAGGAAGGTAGGGTATTATCCACCAGCTGAGAACCTCAAAAGTCCCTGCAGAAATAATCCCTTGAGTAGGTGTAGGCAGGTATGAAGGATCTGAGAGAGCAAAAGTCATCTTCCATGGCAAACAACCTGGTCAGGTTGAAGGGATGTGTCTGAATTAGCCTCTCTCTTCCTAATGTAGAGAAGATGGACCAAACCCGGCCTGTGTGGAGAGCTGTTCCCCGGTGCCTATGGTTGATATACCATTCTAACTTATGAATGAGTCACAGCAAGTAGAGGCAGACTCCATCTTTTGGGAACCTTGGAAGCAACTGTTAAAACAAAGTGGTTTCCAAGGCAGTGACTTCATTCAGTTCTTGAAGGAAGTGACCTCACCTTACATTATTGGTGATGAAAGTCTGTGATCTTGGGATCCAGGAAACCAGGCACACAGAGTCAAACCCACTCCATGTCCCAGTGGGCTCACTTGTTTGGATTTAACAAGACAGAGTCACTCTTTCTTGGTACCTACTGATGTGAGGACAGCCAAATGCCTGGAAACTATGAAGACTGGCCTTTCCAGAGAAAGCAGGTAGTTTCTCACCACGGGCTCCTGACAACTTCACAGAGTTTGCTAAAGAGACCAGATCGGAGACAGGACACGCCATTTTTGGGGAACATAGTATGGCCCACAAGTCTGAGGACACTCCGGATAGACACAGACCTACTTGGGGGAAAGAGGTGCCTTTTTGGGTGTGAGTGTGAGTTTGTGGTTTTGTCTCATGTTCTGAGAATAGTTAGGAAAGCTGGTTTGTTTGTTTTGGAGTGGTCTGTTTCTAGTAAGTCCTTTGACAACGTGAGTGTTTCTGTGTCTATATATCATACTGTGTCCGTGATTGTAGACAGTAGAAATGAGAATGCATCAATGGATGTGTCCTGTCTACGAGAAAGCTTCAAAGCATTCATCCTGTGCAATTTATGAATGGACTGCAGCTTGCCGTATGGATGGGCAACTCCTGCTATCTTTCTAAATTCCTGTTTTCTTCCTGAATTCTGGACACTCTCCAGAATACGCTCATGATTTTGTGTCCAAGATATGTACCACCTCAATCTCTGTGACATGGCCATGTACTGGATAGCTGATGGGAATGGTGAGTATCTCAGAAAACTCAGATATCAGTATGCCCAAGAAAGTCTCAGTGGAGAAACCCTGCTTTGGGCCTTTTGCTTACCTATTCTGTTGCCCTGAATGTCAGGAAGGTCTTTGCCTCAGGCCACACTTTGTGAAGCCTGAAGAAAATAGTTTTCAAATGGAATTGAATGGTCATTACCTGTGCCTCTTCGGTTAATTGCTTTGGAAATGGATGTGTCTGAATCAGCCTCTTGGCCCTATGTGAGGCTGTGGCTTAGATTCACAGCACATGATGGGTCTAAAGAAAAATCCCATGTGTGCATCCAAAACCAAAATGGACAAAAGAACTGTCATGGTGGATAGAGTCTCTCGCCTTCCTCTGTAAGGTTCCTGACCTCCATTAAGTGAGAATAGGGATCATTTGGGTCAAGTGAATTCTTTAAAGTTCTGCAGAGGCTATCCCATAGGTTCGTGGGTTTTCTCATGACTCCAATTCACATCTATGTTTACAGAAGAGCAGGGACAGTGTTGGTCTTACAATACAGGAATGCAGTGGATCTTCCATCTGTTGAGAACCTCAAAGCTCCATGCAGAAATGATCTCTGGAGAAGATGTAGGCAGCTATGTAAGACCTGAGAGAGCAAAAATCATCTTCCATGGCAAACAACCTGGTCAGGATTAAGGGTTGAGTCAGAATGAGCCTATCTCTTCTTAATGTAGAGAAGATGGACCAAACCCGGCCTGTGTGGAGAGCTGTTCCCTTTTGCCTACGGGTGATATACCATTCTAACTTATGAAAGTGTCACAGGAAGTAGGGGCAGCCCTCATCTCATGGGACCGTTGGAAGCAATTGTTATGACAAAGTGGTTGCCAAGGCAGTGATCTCATTCAGTTCCTGAAGGACGTGATCTCATCTCACTTCCATGGTGATGGAACTCTCTGAACTTGGGATACAGAAAGCCAGGCACCCAGAGCCAGTCTCAGTTCTAGTCCCAGTGGTCTCACTTTTTTGGATTTACAAAGGACAGAGTCAGTCTTTCTTGATACCTACTGATGTGAGGATGGCCAAATGCCAGGAAAGCTCCGAAGAGGGGCTCTTCCTGAGAAAGCAGATAGTGGCTCACTCCTGGCTTCTAACAACTTCACATTGTTGGCCAAGAAGACCAGATCTGAGACAGGTCAGGCCATTTCGGAGCATCATAGTATGGCCCATCAGTCAGAACACACTCCGGAGAGTCACAGACCTATTTGGGGGAAGGAGGTGCCATTGCGGGTGTGGGTTTGTGGTTTTGTCTCATGTTCTGAGAATAGTTAGAAAAGGCGGTTTGTTTGGTTTGGAGTGAACTGTTTCTAGTAAGTCGTTTGACAATGCAAGTGTTTCTATGTCTGTGTATCCCACTGTGTCCGTGCTTGTAGACATTAGAAAAGAGAATGCATCAATGGATGTGTCCTGTCTCATAGAAAGCTTCCCAGCATTCATCCAGCACAATTTATGAATTGAATGCGGCTTGCCTTATTGATGGGCGATACCTGCTACCTTCCTAAGTTGCTGTTTTCTTCCTGAATTATGGCAAATCTCCAGAATAGGCTCATGGTTTTGTGTCCAAGATATGTACTACCTCCAAGCTCTGTGACATGGCCATGTACTGGATAGCTGAATGGAATGGCGAGCATCTCAGAAAACTCAGATATCAGTGTGACCAGTAAAGTCTCAGTGGAGAATCCCTGCTTTGGGCCATTTGCTTACCTATTGTTCTGTTGCCCTGAGAGTCAGGAAGGTCTTTGTCTCAGGCCAACCCTTTGTGAATCCTGAAGGAAAGATTTTTCAAATGGAAATGAATATGCTTTACCTTTGGCTCTTTCCTTAATTGATTTGGAAAGAGATGTGTGTGAATCAGCCTCTTGGCCCAGTGTGATTCTTTGACTTAGATTCTCAGTACCTGATGGATCTAAAGAAAGATCCCATGGGTGCATAAAATCCAAAATGGCATAAAGAGCAGTCATTGTTGATGAAGTATTTTGCCTTCCTCTGTAAGGTTCCTGAATTCCATCAAGTGAGAATAGGGATCTTTTGGGTCAAATGAGTTCTTCAAATCTATTCAGAGGCTATCCAATAGGTGCTTGAGTTTTCTCATCTTTCCAATTCACATAAAGAATCTGTACCCGACACTCAGTAGGACTCAAATTGGAGAAGCAGAGCAGTATTAAGGGCAGGCCTATTTGATCACTCCTGGTACACAGGAAGGGTGTACAGGCCACTGGGAATTTAGGCAAATGAGGGGCAACAGAGCTTATTTTGGACACTGTCTTGGGCTACGCTAATGCTATCAAATGTCAATCCTATTGTTGACTTCATATTTGTTTTATCCTAAGCTCATATATTCATCCTCAACCCTGTTGAAAATATCTAATCCCATCACTCACTTTATTCTTTTCCTGATTTCCTAATGTCTCTATTGATATCTGCTTTCCTACATATTTTGCCCTGTGCATCATTGTGACTGACTCTTCACTTGTGTTGACGTTTACATTGACTCTCTAACCAAAACCCTATTGCTAAAGAACTTTTGTTCCAAATCCTATACTCACTTTTCTTTCTAAACTTACCGACTATCTTTCTAATCCAACTGACTATAACTTTTTGAATGGATGTTCTCTTCTACATTCAATGATCCAAGTACAGTTCAGGTTTCTATTCAACCGGGTGAGGGAGTAGATTCTGCAGTTTGGCAATTGGGGACAGCACATTCTGGCAACAAGATTAGCAAAGAGTTCTCAAGATTTCAACAGTGTTTCGTTAAGTGTACAGAAAAACAGGAAGTGACAAGTACATATTTTATTAACCTTTCATTCCCCACTTCTTTTTCTGGCTACTTTTAATCATAAAAGTGATCTTTGTGGGGTGTCACATTCTACGTCTGCTAGTGGGGTATTACCATAATTTTAATTTGTCCAATTTGAGCTTGGAGAAAAGAAATTACATGGTTGAGGAAACAGGGTTTTATAGTTAGTAATAATATGAGGATTATTATTGGACCAGCCAGGGTTGATAAAAACGTAATTAACCAGGGGGACTGTGTAAAAAAAGACTCAAACTACCCTTTCTGTGCCTCTCTCTCTCGTTGTTGCTCTTCAAGGCATCTTTTTAATTTACTCATAGACTTTTTTACAACTCCAGTATTGTCGACATAAAAACAACATTCTTCCCTCAATGAAGCACAAAGGCCCCCCTCTGTCTTGAAAAGGAGGTCCAACCCTCGACTGTTCTGTAAAACAACTTCAGAGAGAGAGGTTAAAGATTCCTGCAAAGCTGTGATGGAGGTTTCTAAAATCTTTAAGTTTTGATCTATTGCTGCTTCTAATTGGGTCACTTGTTGTGTCCCATGGACCAGAGCAGTGGTTCTTGTGCCCAACCCTGCAGCAACTCCTACTCGTAATAGAATGGCTAAGGTGAGGGACATATGTTCCCAGCGGAACCGGGTTGTATGTCCCCCTCTTTGATCTTCAGATGAACCTGCGTCATGATAGAGCACTCTGGGAAACATCTGCACCATTTCACAATTAATCACATCTGTTGACCATTTCATGAAAACATAAACAATGTTTAAGTATATAGAATTATACTGTTGTAGGGACGGACAAGGCAAGGCACCTAAGATAGCACCAAAGACACGGAAACAGTCTTTTTTGGTTTCAACCAGATTCAGAGGGCATTGCTTCTGTTGTAATCAATTAATCCCCTGAAACCCAAGTTACGTAGTTTCAGAATTTTGTACGCAACACGTAAGGGAAGGGGCTCAGAAGTTCACAGCCTGCAGAAGTTCACAAAAAGCAGTTTTTGTTCCTGTTTTTTCCTCAGTTTGGGCAAGTTAACTTTTCAAGGACACCTGGGTGGGGGTGTCTTCCCTTTCTTTTTTTCCCCCTTCCAGCTGTTTCCATACAGCCCAGTTTGTAACTTCTTTATCTTAGAAATGTAGCCATCTCTGTGAAGCCCCAGCTCAAGGCCAGAGGCCTTTTTTTCAAATATTTTGTGAAAAACTAGTAAGGGTGTGTCTAGATCAGGAGTGCTGAATTTTTTAGCCAGTTGCCAAGGAGACCAGGGCAACACAAAAATAGGAAGTTTATCTACAGTGAACTCTTTTATCGGGATTCTTTTGCTGAAAGTCCTAAATCAGCCATGGTGAAGACTTCTGGAGAAGGTCAGTTAAGACTTTTCTGTGGGCCTGGTACAGAGGGGGACAATTTGGAAGGCAGGGATAAGAGCAGCTCTGTGGATCTGAGAATGAGGAAGGAGAGATGTAAAAGAATATTGGGAGAGGGCTTTGGGATCTTAATAGCAACAAAAACTTGAGCAGTAGAACAGATAGAACAGAGGGGGAGACGGGAGTGAGATTCCAAAAAGCCTGTGAGGGACTTTAAATTCTTAGTAACCTGTTTTTAGTGATGACAAAGCAACATTAAAGGCCATTTTCATTACATCTTGTATTAGGGTCTGAGGATTCTTCTCAGCGGGTTTGAGCTTTGCATTAGGTGGTAAGAGGACTGGGTGGGACCCGGTGCGGGCACTGACAGGAGAGGAGAGGAGTGAGTGAATGGAGTGGTACCTCAGTACCTGCAACCTCAGCAAGGGAGCAATGGTCTGAGAACCAGTCGAGATTTGGGTTTTTGATCTAGATATTGGAGGGGAGAAATCAAGTTGCTGAGGTGGGAGTGACAGCAGAGAGTCTGGAGCACAAGGCTGAGGGTGAGCATCTATTGGAGAAGCATAGTTCTGGATGTGAGCAAAGGAGAGAGAAGGCCTCCACATAGCGGAATCTCCATTCACCCTTTTGAGCACTTGCAGAAGTTAAAAAGGTCACACAGAATTTGAGGATCTAGAGACCCCTCTGGGGGCCATCGGTTTTGGTTATCTAATTCGTAATATGGCCAATGCTGTGTACAGAATTTGATGAGGAGTTTGGGTTCCATCTGACAGTCCCTGTATGCTCACATCCCCATGACTTACAATAGAAGTCTGCTCTCCCGCCCCCCACAGCCGTGACTGTTTGTGGCTTTGATAGTCTGCCGGGCAAACATAGTAATCTAGGCTAGCCAACCTGCATCTGGCTCACGTGTCCCTACATCTATAATGTTTGTTTCCATTATCTATGGTACGGAAGGGATTTAATGGAATTTTAGCGGGATCCTGTTAATCAGGGATATCCCAATAGGAAAGACCTATAGCCAGCTGACAAATGACTGGGTGGAGAGATGGCCACCAGGTTCGTAAGGGGGCTGTATTCGAGATAGGCCATACTTCGTGTCCAGTAGGATTTGTGATCAGCCATCGCAGCTTAAGGGGCTGATTAGGGTTAAGACTACTGGTCGTCAAGGGGAGAATAAATATCTTCCAGGATCTTCTTTACAACCATTTGCAATGTTTCTTTTTTCTTCTTTTTTATTTCTTTTCGTGTGTGTGTGTGGGGAAGGCTTCAATACATCCTGAAAATGTATGTTCAAAGACTAGGAGTTATTTAAGTCCATACCTTACTGGCTTAATTTCAGTAAAGTCCACTTCCCAGAATTGTCCTCGTCTGGTTCCTCATAGGTGCTTTCCTGCAGGAAGCTTGGAAGTGTAAGCTTTAACCAATTAATGGACCTGACAGGCTTTTGTTACCCATTCAGTTATTTCCTTTTGCTGTGAGTAGGTTAGTGGAAAACTGTGTTCTTGATCCTTCACGAATGAATGCAGTTTCTTTGAACAAAGGTGAGTGAGTTGATGAACATTTGCTACTGACATAGTTAGAGCCATGATTATAGGAGTAGTTACTGAAGAATTAAAAAATTCCACTTGAGGGCCTTCAGGGTTAAAAGTTATTTTGGCCCAGAGCTTGGTGAGCAGAACTCTGCCCATCAATGGGGCCAGGCATTCTGGGATTACTAGGAAGGAGTGATGGATTTTTCCTTTTCCCTGGTCCATGGTCCTCGTAGTTGTCAAAGCCCGATATTTACTTCTGTTAGACTCTTGAATTAGAGACCTTTTATTCGGTAGAGGGCCCAATGGGCCTTACGGGCTGAGTATATTCCCCCTGCATCTACTTCAAAGTTTATTGTGTTCCCCTCCACTTCAAAAGTTACCTTGAGGTCAGGGAGAGGATCTGAGCCCGGACTTTCTTAGTATTCCTCCAGAGTCAGAATATCTGGCTGGCATGGCTGTCTCTTTCTAGGGCACTCTTTGGCCCAGTGTCCTTTTTCTTTAGAGTAGGCACATTGATCTTAGGCCAGGGGTGGCCTCTAGTGTGTGCCCAGGTATCCCTTCCTGTCTCTCTGTTTCTTAATTTCTGGCCTATTTGTTGTTGTGACCAGGACCTTAGTCAATGCCTTAGTCTGTCTTTTGTTTCTTTTATCCTCACTCAGCTCCCTTC
This sequence comes from Callospermophilus lateralis, assembly GCF_048772815.1. Lineage (NCBI taxonomy): Eukaryota > Metazoa > Chordata > Mammalia > Rodentia > Sciuridae > Callospermophilus > Callospermophilus lateralis. The sequence goes on from NW_027514294.1 coordinate 205,629, forward strand.
TCTTCCTCAGTTTCTCTCTTAAAGTATACCTTCTCGGGTTCTCTGAATAAATCCCTCAAAGTCATATCTTGTAATCCATCTAAGCATTGTAACTTTCTTTTAATATCCAGGGCAGCTTTCCCAATAAAGGCCATTGTGACAGATGCCTTTTGATCCTCTGCCTGAGGATCGAAAGGAGTATGTCTCTTATATGCCTACATAATTATCTCTAGGAACATAGAGGGAGATTCATCAGGCCCTTAAATAATCTCTCTTACCTTGGCCAAATTAGTTGGTCACCTAGCGGCCACTAAGATACCCACTATTAGAGCCCGGCAATAAGTGGACAGATGCTCCCTACCTTCAAAGGTGTTGGGGTCCCAGTTGGGTCGTTTCAAGAGAAAGCCGGCTTTGAATATATTGGGAAGTTTTGTCGGTCACGCATTTGGTCCGAGGATACTTTTTTCTAGCATCCAGGAGGATTCTCTTTTGTTCCTCTGTCATGAAGAGAGTCCCTAGGAGTTGTTGGCAGTCATCTCAAGTAGGTTGGTGTGAAAACATCAATGACTTCACCAGACCTGAGAGCCAGGTTGGGTCCTCGGTAAAAGGGGGATTGTTATTTTTCCATTTATATAGGTCTGAAGAGGAGAAGGCCAATACTGGTAGGCTTGCATTTTTTCCCTATGGCCATCGTCAATCATTGGTCCTTAGGGATGGAGGGAAGCAACACGGGAGTTCCAGGGTTTTCAATCATTTGCCACCGGCGAGTTCCTTTAGCAACTCCAGCTTCCTCCAGGGGAGGAGGGGCTGTGTGTGACGCAGGGGAGTTATCTGGAGGGCCCTGGGCTGGCTTAGCGTCCTCCAATTGCGGAGAGGCTGAGTCAGCAGCTGGAGAATCACTTAGAGGGTGTTGGGGGTTGTGGGACAAGGGTAGAAGATAAGGAGGGGGACGAGAGTCCAGTAGAGTCAAATCTTGTGACTCAGGGAGTACAGAGGGTGGAGGAGGAGGAGGAGCAGAGGGGTTGAGAGATCGTGGGGGAAGGAGTAGGAACGGGGACACAGCAAGGAAAGGCTTCACCCACGGAGGAGGAGATTTGCAGAGGTCCTGCCAAGTTAAGGTATATTCCTGTTTATCAGTATGGCTATGTGGCCCTGGCTGTAAGACAATATCTCTGTCTTTTTAAATTAGTGGGAAGTAGAAAGATCCTTCTAGGGGCCATCCGAATCCAAAGGTGGGCTATTCTGTGGCACACAGAGTCTGCCAGGTCCAGCGTTTTACTGAAAAAGAAACATTCTGAGCCCTTAAGCGGACTTTGGTCCATAGATCAAGGGTCAGGGACAGAGGCATTGAAGTGATCTGTCCCATAATGAAAGATACACAAACAGTAAAAGCAACGACACAGGACACAGACAAGAGAAAACAATAAAGACAGGCAATGGACGTCCAACACTGAGACCAAGACTGAGCAGGTGGCAAAACCCGATGGGCTGGCAATACCGAATCTGAAACAAAGTATCACTGAGTCGAGGAGACTATTATTCCTCGATTCCCGAGTCCTCTGTGGCTTCCCCCAGGGACTTGGCTTGTGGCTCTGTGACACGTCTGCCAGCCACCATCAAAGAGAGCTCACACACTTCATCGACAGCCATTTTGCCAAGCCCTAACCTGAAACCTGAAACCAGAAAGAGATGCCTTACTTACCCTGAGAGTAGCCCATTGGGGTCTCTCGTTCACCACTGCTGGATTTCGGTGGAACCTCCATATATAAATATCGGAAGAGCATTGGGGGAAGAGACCACCAAGAGACTCTCTCATGCAAAAACAAAGGGTTTATTGGGGGTCCAGCATGCTGGGGCTCAGAGCTCATTTGAATAGAGCAGAGAACCCTGAGAACAGCTTAAGCAGAGCTTATATACTTTCCTTGAAGAGGGCAGGGAGGAAAGTTTATTGATGGGCCTGGGCGGGTGAGCAGTTTGCGTGCAACTGGGTGAGGGAGTACATTCTGAAGTTTGGCAGTTGGGGACAGCACATTCTGGGAAAAAGATTAGAAATCACTTCTCAAGATTTCAACAGTGTTTTATTAAGCATACAGTAAAACAGGAAGTGACAAGAATCTATTTTATTAACATTTCACTACCGACTATACTTTGCTAGATTTCCTAAAGTCTCTATTGATATCTGCATTCCTACATATTTTCCCCAGTTCATCATTGTGATTAATTCTTCACATGTGCTGACATTTACATTCACTCAATACCCGAAACCCTATAGCTAAAGAACTTTTGGTCCAAATCCTATACTCACTCTCCTTTATAAACATACCGACTATCTTCCTAATACTACTGACTATCCATTTTGACTGGAAGTTCTCTTTGAAAATAAATCATCCAAGTTACAAGGTCCTATGCTTAATACCCAATCAAAAGCCCAATGCCCTTCTGGGCTTCAAATCTTACCTAGATTTTTGTTTTCAGATTCATATATTTTACCTATATATTCTTGAAAATATCGCAGGTTCCCAATACCATTATTCATCCAGCAGAATGATTTCTATTCCAAATAAAACCTGTTATTAACCCTAACCATACACTGTTCCCTCAATCTAACTTTAGAGAAGAGCAAGGACAGAGTTGGTCTTAAAATACAGGAATTTAGGGGATCTTCCAACTGCTGAGAAACTCAAAGGTCTATGCGCAAATGATCCCTAGAGAAGTTGTAGACACCTATGAAGGAACTGAGAGAGCAAAAGTCATTTTTCATTGCAAACAACCTGGTCAGCATGAAGGGATGTGTCTGAATCAGCCTCTCTCTTATTTATGTAGAGAAGAAGGACCAAACGAGGCCTCTGTGGAGAGCTGTTCCTGGTTACCAATGTTTGATATACCATTCTAACTTGTGAAAGTGTCAAAGGAATTAGGGACAGCCTCCATTTCATGAGACCTTTGGAAGCAAATGTTAGGACAACGTGCTTGCCAAGGCATTGACCTCATTCAGTTCCTGAAGGAAGTGACCTCACCTCACATTCTTGGTGATGGAACTCTCTGAACTTGGGATACAGGCATCCAGGCACACAAATCTAGTCCCAGGCCCTGTCCCAGTGGTCTCACTTCTTTTGATTTACCAAAGACAGAGTCAGTCTTTCTTGGTATCTACTGATGTGAGGATGGCCAAATGCCAGGAAAGCTCTGAAGAGTGGCCTTTCCTGAGTAAGCAGGAAGTGGCTCACCGTTGTCTCCTGACAACTTCACAGAGTTGGCCAAGGAAACCAGATCTGAGACAGAGCAGGCCATTTGATGGGAACATAGTACGGCCCACCAGTCAGAGGTCACACCCGATAGTCAGAGACCTACTTTGGGAAAGGAGGTGAATTTGTTGGTGTGAGTGTGTGTTTGTGATTTTGTCTCATGTTCTGAGAATAGGTAGGAAAGGCAGTTTGTTTGGTTTGGAGTGGACGATTTCTAACAAGTGATTTGACAAGGCGAGTGTTTTTATGTCTGTGTATCCCACTGTGTCCATGGTTGTAGACATTAGAAAAGAGAATGCAATGCATCAAAGGATGTGTCCAGGCTAGTAGAAAGCTTACCAGAATTCTTTCTGCCCAATGTATGAAAGGAATGCGGCTTGCCTTATGGATGGGTAACACCTGCTATCTTCCTAAGTTCCTGTTTTCTTCCTGAATTCTGGCCACTCTCCAGAATAGGCTCATGATTTTGTGACCAAGTTATGTACCACCTCCAAGCTCTGTGACATGGCCATGTACTGGATAGCTGAAGGGAATGGCGAGCGTCTCAGAAAATTCAGATATCAGTGTGACCAGGAAAGTCTCAGTGGAGAAACACTGCTTTGGGCCGTTTGCTAACCTAATGTTCTGTTGCCCTGAATGTCAGGAAGGTCTTTGCCTCATGCCACCCCTTTCTGAAGCCTGAAGAAAACAGTTTTCAAATGGAAATGAATATGGATCACCTGTGGCTCTTTGCTTAATTGCTTTGAAAAGGGATGTGTCTGAATCAGCCTCTTGGCCCTGTGTGAGGTTGTGGCTTAGATACTCAGCACGTGGTGGATGTAAAGAGAGATCCCATGTGTGCATCCAAAACCAAAATGGCCAAAAAGCAGTCCTTGTGGATGAAGTCTGTCCCCTTCCTCTTTAAAGTTCTTGAACTCCATCAAGTGAGAATAGGGATCCTTTGGGTCAAATGGGTTCTTCAAAGACCTGCAGAGGAGCTTGTGTTTTCTCATGACTGCAAATCACATAAAAATATATACCTGACACTCAGTTTTCCACAAATTGGAGAAGCATAGAAGTATTAACGTCTAGCATATTTGATCACTCCTGTTTCACATGAAGGGTGTCCAGACCACCCTGAATTTACGCCAATGAGGGGCAAGGGAGTTATTTTGGACACTCTCTTGGACTCCGCCACTCATGGAAACCTTCAGCCAGAGGTTGTGATTAGTGTCTATATGGAAGAAGATGAGGGCCATATGGGAGGGTTTTGGTTTTAATTTTGGTCATTTGTGTCCGGTTGGAAGACATGACTGGGACCACCTGGGCTTGAACTCTGGTGTGATTCCCCTTAGAGACTGAATTCAGAGAAGTATTGCCATGAATTTTGTTGGGATTTTAGGAGTCCACCCATGAGAATCACCCTTGGAAACTGACATCTAGGCCCAGGGTGGCTTTCCACAGAGCCCTGGGTATCTCAGCCAGAAGATCACATGATTTAATTCTGAAAGACTTGTCAGCCATTGTTGAGAGTCACAACACCCATGGACGTCACATTGTAGACCTCAATAGGCCTGGCTTCATGTGACATTTTGGCCACTCTTTGGGAAGCCTTGCCTGTGAGAGTTCTACAGAGCATTCATTGAAATGAGCTTCCTCACCATTTAAAGGTTCCTGAATGAATTGAAACCCACAGTGCCTGCAACGTCATCCTTGAAAAATGCCTAGATAAATACCATGAAATTTTTGAAATTCCCATGACCAGGTGGCACTGGAGAAACTTTGGATGTCCTGTTGCTGATCGTAAATATGCAAGACAGTGCCTTGATTGAGTGGGTTTCATGAAAATGGTGTAGAACAGAGATGCCAATATGTTGGAACCTGCTGAGTAGTGGGCCTAGAGCAGTGGTAGGCAGGTGTGTGATAAAAAATTTGTGGTGGGGCCATGTGGATCTGCCACTGGATCCCAAATGGCTTGTGACTTACATGGTGAAGCCAGCAAACCCTTCCATGTAAAGGCTTCTGGTTATATGGAGATGTTTCCGGGCAATGTTTAGAATCAGGTTATTATGGACCTCGGGGCCAAGCTATGTGGGATAGAAACCTGGTTGGTGCATTCTCCTGCAGACCCTGACCAACCACACATGAAAGAATTGCCTCCAGAACTGTGTCCCAGTTGAACTTCTTTTATTTCATGAAGCAAATGCCAAAGTCCCAGTGCAGCAGCAAGAAACACCACGAAAATTGGAGGATGACCAAATGGCTTCCCAGTCCACATGGGAATACCCTTAGCCCCCAGTGGCCACAGTTTACTTACAAAGAGAGAATTCAGCACTGCTGCCTCATGTTCATTGGAAAATAAGAAACCATGTCCTCCAGGTCACATAGATGCAGACACAGCTTTGATAGTCTCACTAAAAAGAAGCTAAAGCTCCTGACAACAACATATATTTCAAGTGCCCAAACTCAGAGGCAGTTTCTCAAGAAGTATTTAGGCCAGCAGAGCTCCATGTTTATGGAGTGTTTACCCTGTCCCATACTAGGGAAACTCCTCTACCACTTCCAAGGTTGTAAACTCCTGAGCATATTATTCACAGATTTTATTACTCTTCTCCTCTAATTGTGTCTTACTTTGGGCGAAAATAATATCAAGGAATTGTTCTGGATGAGAGTGGGAAGATTTTGTTTAGCACATATTTGCATACACATTGGATTCATTTTTCTATTTTACATTTGAAATACTGAATCCCTGACACTAACACATGCTCTGCTAGATTCTGAATACTAATCCTAATATGATGGAGAAAAATAACGGAAACAGAATAGAAATACAAGCAGTTCAGAGGAGGCATGTTGTATACTTGGACTTGCCTTTTGCATTATATAGGGTAGGAGTTATAAATCTAGTCAATTTTTTGTTGAAATAGTTTTCCATGTGCTTTTAAAGTTAACAAATATGTGAATTCCTGTCTCCCTTTCTCTGTATTCTATTCAGCACATGTATTTTTATATGCACATATAGAATCCTACCTGGTATCACACGTACATTCTTGTGAGTTACATGACTTGGTAGATACAAAGTGTGAGAAGAGATCACTCCTCTTAAACGCTGTTTGACCTGAAAATTCAACCTATGGGTGAGCTTCCTAGTTGAAAAAAGTTATACATAAATCCATGTCCAGTAAAATGAATATTTTTGGATCTGTGGATGATACATATTTCACGGTGTAATTCGATTGGCATATATATTGCTAATTTTTAAAATCTGTGTGTGGATATATATATATATATATATATATATATATATATATATATATATTCTCTCCAGATATTTCAAAAGATTTAATATATGTGTCTTATTATACACTCCCTAAATTCATTCATGATTATGTATATGGATTTATAATCAACTTTTCACAAGATTATTCTCAGAAATATTCATTCACCTGATATACGTATTTTTTTCCTAGTATTGAAAACTAACTTCAGTGAATGGTGCATATAAATCCTAATATTTCTACAGTAACTGATCCATTTTCACATCAATGCAAGTAGATTCCTATGGGACATGATAAGTATTTTGAAGTTCATTTTTATTCAAAACTAGTACATTACTATTTCTTCAGTTTATGCACATTATTGGATATATATTTCATCCACAAGTTCACAAATTTATAGGCATTTATTTCACTTTCAATCACTTTCTGTTTCAGAAAACACGTGTTCCGCCATGTTTCAAACTGGTCTTTTCATGAGACTTCTTTCCAAACACATTATTTTTGATTTCCATAATCACTTTTGAAGCAAAACTCACACACTCTTCATGATAAACCATAACCCTAGGATTACAATTAGACGTATAACTAGTTGTTATGAATGATTATATATCAATATATGATTTCTTATGTATTTTCAGATATCAATTCAATACATTATTTAAAGTGGAACCAGTTATATTATTTATTAACTGTATGGTCTATTCATGCATTATCTCTATATTCATAGTCACAGGGTACACCTATTTTTACCCTCAATACTAATTTATACGTTTTCAAAATATTCCTCAAAAAATGGTGGAAGAAATACTCATGTCACCTGATCTATATATACATTTTATCACAGTAATATTCTGGACAAAAAAATCAAAGGTCACCCTTAAGGTTGTACCAAAGCCTAAATGGAAAGTGAGCATGGATTACTAAAACCTTCCATGTCCAGGTGGCCTAATGCTCTCAAATGTCAATCTTATTGGTGACTACATTTTTGTTTCTTCCTAAGATTATATATTCAACCTCAAGCCTGTTGAAAATGTCTAATCCTATCACTCACTTTATACTTTGCCTGATTTAGTAATGTCTCTATTTATATCTATTTTCCTACATATTTTCCCCTGTTCATCATTGTGACTGACTCTTCACTTGTGCTGACATTTACATTCACTGTCTACCTGAAACCCTATTGCTTAAGAACTTTTGGTCTAAATCCTATTCTCACTCTTCTTTGTAAACCTACTGACTATCTTTCTAATCCTACCGACAATCCCTTTTTGAGTGGGTGTTCTATTCGACATTCAATCATCCAAGGTACATGCTCCTATGCCATTGTATATAGATTTATCTGAGACATTTTTGCAGAAAATAATTCAAAGCTAAGTGTACCAATTAAGGGCCCAATGCCCTTCTGGACTTCATATCTTCCCTAGATTTCTGTTTTTATACTTATATTTCACCTATATATTCTTGTAAATATCATAGTTTCCCAATACCATTATTCGTCATGCAGAAGGATTCCTAACCCCAAATTGAACATGTTACTAACCCAAACCATACACTGTTCTCTCAATCGAACTTTACAGAACAGCAGGGACAGGGTTGCTCTTAAAATACAGGAATGTAGGGCATGTTCCCCCTGTTGAGAACATCAAAGGTCCATGCAGAAATGATCCCTTGAGAAGATGTAGGCAGCTACGAAAGACCTGAGAGAGAAAAGTCATCTTCTATGGCAAACAACCTTGTCAGCATGAAGGGATGTGTATGAATCAGCCTCTCTCTTCTTAATGTAGAGAAGATGGACCAAACCAGTCCTAGGTGGAGAGCTGTTCCCGGGTGCCCATGGTTTATATACGATTCTAACTTGTGAAAGTGTCACAGGAAGTAGGGGCAGCCTCCATCTCATGGGACTCTTGAAAGCAACTGTTAGGACAAAGTGGTTGTCAAGGCAATGACCTCATTCAGTTCCTGAAGAAGTGATCTACCTCACTTCCTTGGTGATGGAACTCTCTTAACTTGGGATCCAGGAAGCCAGGCACCCGGAGCCAGTCCAGTCCCAGACCCAGTAGGCTCACTTGTTTGAATTTACCAAGGAGAGTGTCAGTCTTTCTTGGTACCAACATATGTGAGGATGGCCAAATACCAGGAGAGCTCTGAATAGGGGCCTTTCCTGAGAAAGTAGGTAGTGGTTCACCGCAGGCTCCTGACAACTTCACAGAGTTGGCCAAGGAGACCAGATCTGAGATAGGACAGGCCATTTTGGGGGAACATAGTATGGCCCACCACTCAGAGGAAATTCCGGATAGTCACAGAGTTACATGGGGGAAGGAGGTGTCTTTGTGGGGTGGGTGTGATTTTGTGGTTTTGTCTCATGATCTGAGAATAGGTAGGAAAGACGGTTTGTTTGATTTGGAGTGGTATTAAGTCGTTGGACAAGGCAAGTGTTTCTATTTCTGTGTATCCCACTGTGTCCGTGGTTGTAGACATTAGAAAATAGAATGCAACAATTCATATGTCCTGTATAGTAGAAAGATTCCCGGCATTCATCCTGCCCAATTTATGAATGGACTGCAGCTTGCCTTATTCATGGGCAACACCTGCTACCTTCCTAAGTTCCTGTTTCTTCCAGAATTCTCACCACTCTCCAGAATAGTCTCATGGTTTTGTGTCCAAAATATGTAACACCTCCAAGCTCTGTGACATTGCCATGTCCTGGATAGCTGAAGGGAATGGCGAGCATCTCAGAAAACTCAGATATCAGTGTGACCAAGAAAGTCTCAGTGGAGAAACCATGCTTTCGGCCTTTTGCTTATCAATTGTTCTGTTTCCCTGAATGTCAGGAAGGTCTTTGCCTCAGGCCACCCCTTTGTGAAGCTTGAAGAAAACAGTTTTCAAATGGAAATGAATAGGCATCACCTGTGGCTCTTTGCTTAATTGCTTTGGAAAGGGATGTGTCTGAATCAGCCTCTTGGCCCTGTGTGAGGTTGTGGCTTAGATTCTCAGCACCTGATGGATGTAAAGAGAGATCCCATGTGTGCATCCAAAACCAAAATGGCCAAAAGAGCAATTATTGTGAATGAAGTCTCTCGCATTCATTTGTAAGGTTCCTGACCACCATCAAGTGAGAATACGGATCCTTTGGTTCAAATGAGTTATGCACAGCCCTGCAGAGGCTAACCCATAGGTTTTTGGGTTTTCTCATGGCTCCAAATCATATAAAGAATCTATACCTGACAGTCAGTAGGCCTCAAATTGGAGATGCAGAGCAGTATTAACAGCTGGCCTATCTGATCACTCCTGGTTCACCGGATGGGTGTCCAGGCCACCTTGACTTTAGGCAAATGAGGGGCAAGGGAGCTTATTTTTGACACTGTCTTGGGCTGCACCCCTCATGAAAAACTCCAGCCAGAGGTTATGATAAGTGTCTATATGGAAGAAGATGAGGGCCATGTGGGAGTGTTTGGTTTTAATTGTGGTCATTTGTTTGGCGGTTGGAAGAGATAACTGGATCCACCTGGGCTTGAATTCTGGCATGATTCCTCTTAGAGACTGAGTTCTGGAATTTACCTCAAAGAAGTATTGCCATGAAATGTGTTGGGATTTTAGGAGGCCACGCATGAGATGCGCCCTTGAAAACTGAGATCGAGGGCCAGGGTGTCTTTCCACAGTGCAGTGAGAATCTCAGCCAGGATATCACATGATTTTATTTTGAAAGACTTGGCAGCCATAATTGAGAGTCTAAACACAAATGGAACTCATATTGTAGACCTCAATGATCCTGGCTTCATGTGACCTTTTGGCCACTTTTTGGGAAGCCTTGCCTGTGAGATTTCTCCAGAGATTTCATTTAAATGAGCTTCCTCACCACATAATGGTTCCTGCATTAATTGAAACGCACAGTGACTCCAACTTCATCCTTCAAAAATGGTTAAATAAATACTATCAAATTTCTGAAATTCCCATTACCAGGTGGCACTGGAGAACCTTTGGATATCCTCTTGCTGAACATGAGTGAAATAATTCCCCACGCAATGACACTTCACCGGGAGAATTCCAAATTTATTGCTAAAAGCTGTGTGCTTATATAGAACTAAGGGGGAGATGGTATGGCTTACATAAATGGCAGCAACCCGTTTATTGACAAGTTCTTTCAAATATCAGCTCCAGAGCCCAGGAATTAGTTGTCATTGGGGCTAAGGTTCCCCACAAGCGAGATTTGAAATTGGCGCTGGCGGGAGAGTTCACAAGGGCGGGAACTTTTTGCGCCACGGCAGAAATGAAGAAGGTAGGAAGAAGAAGTCCTTAGGCGCCATGTTGGGGTTTTTCTCTGGGGTATGGCTGCCATTTATTCTTTTCCCAACATTCCACCCTTTTTGTTTTCTTAGGAAGTGGGGTGTCGTTTGTCAGATCTGGCTGCTTCCTGCTGTGTGGGCGTGGTGTGGGGCCTAGAAAGAGAAGTGGAGGAATGCTCAGGGGGCAGGTATGGGGATATCATGGCAGCCAGAAATAAAACCCAGTGGCTATAGACAGCTATTTTCATAGGGGTGAAGTCAATGAATGTTCCCTGAAGCCAAAGATGTCGATGGCATGGAACCAGTCCTGGATGGAAGAGATTGTTGGTATCAGCCACTGGTCCTGTAACAGAGACTCAAGGAAATACTGGAAGCATTGCCTGGACATGGTGTCGCCAACACCTGAAGAAGATCAGAGCGAATAAAAACAGAATGAAGATAAAAATTAAAGCAAATGTCAATTTTTGGCAAAAGTTCCATGTGGGGGGACTGACATAGAAGAGGCCAAGAACCATGAGAAAGCTTAGAAGGTGGTAAAGACTATGAATCCAGGATGGCAGATTAAGAGGTTCTCCGAGCTCGTTGTCTCCCGCTGTCTAATACCCGTTGCATTCCATCGTGCCTGGTAGTGAGCTTCATCACTGAGTGAACTGTTCTCTTGGAGATGTTGGGGATTCATCGGTCATCAGAGGCTGGTAGTGACTAAGCAAAAGCTGGTTGAAAGTTTGATTAGGAATTTTATGCAGTTGGGTTTGAAGGCACTTCATTATGCAGGGCAAGAGAGCACAAAAAAGGAGCATCCAAATAAGGGGATCCAAGATATGTAGTAAGTACATGGCAAGATAGGATTGGAAGAACCCCGTTATGGGATTGGAGGAGGTAGGTTTGAGCAATTGGGTCGATAATTCCTGCAATTTAACAACATTTTTTTTATTAGCCCAGATTCATTAACATAATAGCAAAATTCCTCTCTGAGGAATAGGCATGTAACCCCTTTTTCTGCAGTGAGAAGATCAATTGCCCTTTGGTTCTGTAAAGCCACTTGTGCCAATGAAGTAACCTGCCGCTGCAAGGAACCCAGAGACTCAGCCATGGTATTGAGTGTTTCCTGCAGTTTTTGTTGAAGGTCATTGGATCCCATAGAGCATGACCTATAGCTCCACCAGAGAGTCCGAGACCTGTCACTGAGGTTGTTAAAATGAGGCCTACCAGAACCGGCAGAAAGACTACCCTACGGGTGCGGGAAGGTAGGGCCAACTGTCAGAATTCGGTGGGAGTATACAAAGATAGCTGAGGAACTACAGTAACCAAGAAACAGGAGCCAGAGACATTGATGGTTGAGGTACTTAAAGAACCATTACACCAGAGGAAATGTCCAGGTTGCATAAACACAGGGCTCTATGGGGTGCTGTATCTCAAGGAACAAATGGGTAACGGATTCATTATTGGCAGGTGGAAACAGATGAAAGGAAATAAAGTATTGGTGGAATAACTTTCCCACAGTGGGATACGTGTCACATGTAGGGGTTGTCCTTTTTAGAGAAATTGTAGGGTTTTGCTGGAATATTTCCTGCCGCTAATGGGACTGCTGCTAGAAGTGGACGACTAAGTGAAGCACAGAGAAAGCACTGAGAAGTAGGCACAGAAAGAGGGGTGGAGTTTAATAATCAAAAAGTTTGGTGTAGCAAATTGAGCCATGTGGGAGGGGGACCTGAGAGGGTTGAAGGCTCTGAATCCTCTTTGGATGAGCTATGGATATGATCTCAAAGTTTTGATTCTGAGTCCTTAATGTGTTCGACTACCTGGATGGTTGCCTTAGGTTGCGTAATCAGGGTGCGGCCAATAGTCATCCACCCTGTGGGTCTGACTGAGGTTGTCCGAGCATAGACAGCAAACTCAACATAGCCCCATCGTTTGGCCTTGGGGTCAGGTTTATCTAAAGTATACCATCCATTGTTACTGGATGAAGAGCCTTTATGCCACTTTATGTAACTAGAAGTCCACCCTTCAGGGTAACCAAATGAGTGGTAAGAATAGCTACCACGTTCATCATGGAACATGCATGACCAATAGGGGCACCCATTATATATCTCAGGCCACCAATGACAATAGTCTTTTGTTTGATCAAAAAGGAAGCAAATGAAAGGCCAGTTCCAGCTACCAGGGACGAAGGTCCTTGAAGGTGACAATTTTAGGGAAATAGAGGTGCAGTTGTGGATGAAGCAAGTAGTTGCATCCACTGCGCAGACCTTCTGCATGCCATGTTCTGAGTATCGTTCCCGAAAAGTGAATAAATGCATGGTAGGTGAGGAGGGTAAAGACCAGTCCTGACAGAGCACAGAAAATAAGCAGAGCACAAAAAACAAGCAGTTAGAGAAGACTAGGGTGTTGGGAGAGCTCATTGTGCCTTCTTTAAGAGGAATTGGGCTGCAAGGAAAACCGTGTGAGCCACAACTAAAATGGGTGAGATGGGTGTGGAGAGCAGGAGTAAAGGGGAGGTTCAGTAGGTGATTCTTGGAGTTCCTCTGGTGTGGCCCTGTCTTCAGCAGGTGGGGCCTCCTGGTGATGTGGCTTCAACCTAGACATGTGAATCCAGGGAGTGAGACAGTTGTCTGGTAAGGAGAGTTTGGCGGCGGTAAGGGTAAAGAGAATGACAGGATAGGCGCCTTCACATTTTGCGGCAAGAGTCCCTTTTTCCTCTGGGGTATTATAATAGACTAGACTAACAGGTGTTAAGGGAGGAGTGTTTGGAGAGGAGACTGGGTCCGGAAGAAGCATCTGTGGATGATATATATTTACTGATGAATTTCGATTGGCATTTATATTGGTACTTTTTAATGTCTGTGAGTGTTGTGTGTGTGTGTGTGTGTGTGTGTGTGTGTGTGTATAGATATAGATATAGATATACTCTCCAAAGTTTTCCAAATATGAAATATATGTGTCTAGTATACACTCTCTAAATTCATTCATGTTCATGTATGTGGATTTATAATCAACTTTTCACAAGATTATAATCAGAAATATTCATCCACCTGAAATACATATTTGTTTCCTAGTACTGACTACTAACTTCAGTGAAGGGTGCATACAAATCCTAATTATTCTACAGTATCTGACCCAGTCTAACATCAATGCAAGTAGACTCCTATGGGACATGATATGTAATTTGTCATTCATTTGTATTCGACACTGGTACATTATTGTTTCTTCAGTTTTTGCACATCATAGGATATACATTTCATCCACAAGTTCACAAATTAATAGGCATTTGTTTCAACATTAATCACTTCTTGCTTCAGAACACATGTATTGTCAGGGTTTCTTGACTTGTCTTTTCATGAGACTTCTTTCCAAACACATTATTTTGAATTTCCATAATCATTTTGAAGCAAAACTCACACAGTCTTCATGATAAACCAAAACACTAATATTTCCATTAGATATATAACTGGTTGGAATGAATGATTGTATATCAATATACAATTTCCTTTTTTTTCAGATATCAGTTCAATTCATTATTTAAAGTTCAAAAAAGTTATATTATTTATTCACAGGATGGTCTATTCGTGGTTTTTCTCTATGTTCATAGAAACAGGGTACACCTATTTGTACCCCCGATTCTAATTTTACATCTTCAATACATTGCTCCCAGAAATGGTGAAAGAAATACTCATGTCACCTCGTTATCACAGCAATATTCTGGACAAAAAATGGAAAGGTCACACTTATGATTGTACCAAAGCCTAAATGGAAAGTGAACATGGATTTCAAAAACATCCATGTCCATGTTGCCTAATGCTGTCAATTGTCAATCCTATTGGTGACTACATATTTGTTTTTTCCTAATTTATATATTGAAACTCAACCCCGTTGAAAATGTCTAATTCTATCCCTCACTTCATACTTTGCCTGATTTCGTAATGTTTCCATTGATATCTGCTTTTCTACATATTTTCCCCAGTTCAACATAGTGTCTGACTCTTCATATGTGCTGACATTTACATTCACTCTATAACCAAAAGTCTATTGCTAAAGAACTTTTGGTCCAAATCCTATACTCACTCGTCTTCCTAAACCTACCGAATATCTTCCTAATCCTACTGAATATCCCTTTTTGACTGGATGTTCTCTTCTAAATTCAATCATCCAATGTACAAGGTCCTATGCCATTGTATATCAAATTATCTGAGACATGTTTGCAGAACATAATTCAAAGCTAAGTATCCCAATCAAGGGCAAAACCTTCTGGGCTTCAAATCATACCTAGATTTCTGTTTTCCTACTTATATTTCACCTCTATATTCTTGTAAATATTGCAGGTTCCCAATCCCATTATTCATCGCACAGAATCATTCATCACCAAATCAAACCTGTTTTTAACCCCAGGTATACACTGTTCCCTCAAACATTTTACAGAAGAGCAGGGACAGAGGGGTTCTTACAATACAGGAAAGTTGGGGATCTTCCACCAGATGAGAACCTCAAATGTCCATGCACAAATGATACATGGAGAAGTTGTAGGCAGGTACGAAGCTCCTGAGAGAGCAAAAGTCATCTTCCAATGCAAAAAACCTGGTCAGGATGAAGGGATGTGTCTGAATCTGCCTCTCTCTTCTTATTGTAGACAAGGTGGAACAATCCAGGCCTGAGTGGAGAGCTGTTCCCGGGTGCCAATGGTTGATATACATTCTACCTTATGAAAGTGTCACAGGAAGTAGGGGAAACCTCCATCTTATGTAACCCTTGGAAGCAACTGTTAGGACAAAGTGGTTGCCAAGGCAGTGACCTCATTCAGTTCCAAAGAATGTGACATACCTCATTTCCTTGGTGACGGAACTCTCTGAACTTGGTATCCAAGAAGCCAGGCACGCAGAGGCAGTCCCAGTCCCAGGCCCAGTGGGCTCACTTGTTTGGATTTACCAAGGACAGAGTCAGTTTTCTTGGTACCTAATGATGTGAGGATGGCCAAATGCCAGGAGAGCTCTGAAGATGGACCTTTCCTGAGAAAACAGGTAGTGGCTAACCACTTTTTCCTGACTTCTTCACAGAGTTGGTCAAGGAAACAAGATCTGAGAGAAGACAGGCCATTTCGGGAAAACATAGTATGGCCCACCAGTCAGAGGACACTCCGGATAGTCACAGACCTACTTGGGGGAAGGAGGTGCCTTTGTGGGAGTGGGTGTGGGTTTGTTGTTTTTTCTCATGTTCTGAGAATAGACCGAAAAGGCGGTTTGTTTGGTTTGGAGCAGACAGTTTCTAGTAAGTCATTTGACAAGGCGAGTGTTTCTGTTTATGTGTATCCCACTGTGTCCGTTGTTGTAGACATTAGAAAAGAGAATGCATTAATGGATGTGTCCTGTCTAGTATAAATCTTCCCTATAATTCATCCTGCCCAATATATGAATGGACAGCAGCTTGTCTTATCGATGTGCAACAACTGCTATCTTTCTAAGTTGTTGTTTTCTTACTGAATTCTGGCCACTCTCCAGAATGGGCTCAGGGATTTGTGTCCAAAATATGTACCACCTCCAAGCTCTGTGACATGGCCATGTAAAGGATAGTTGAAGAGAATGGCGAGCATCTCAGAAAACTCAGATATCAGTGTGACCAGTAAAGTCTCAGTGCAGAAACACTGCTTTGGGCTTTTTGCTTACTTATTGTTGTGTTGCACTGAATGTCAGGAAGGTCTTTGCCTCAGGCCACCATTTGTGAAGCCTGAAGAAAACAGTTTTCAAATGGAAATGAATGGGCCTCACCTGTGGCTCTTTGCTTAATTGCTTTGGAAAGGGATGTGTCTTTATCAGCCTCTTGGACCTGTGTGTGGCTGTGACTTAGATTCTCAGCACCTGATGGATCTTAAGAATGATCCCATGTGAGCTTCCAAAACTAAATGGCAAAAAATATCATTCATTGTGGATGAAGACTCTTGCCTTCCTCTGTTAGGTTCCTACACTCCAAGAAATATGAATAGGGATTCTGTGAGTCAAATGAGTTCTTCAAAGCCCTGCAGAGGTGCTTGTGTTTTCGCATGACTCTAAATCACCTAAAGAATCGATACCTAAAATCAGTAGCCCTCAAATTGGAGAAACATAGAAGAGTTAATGGCAGGCTTATTTGTTCACTCCTGGTTCACAGCAACGGTGTCCAGGCTACCCTGACTTTAGGCAAATGAGGGGCAAACGAGCTGATTTTGGACACTGTCTTGGGCTGCACCCCTCATGGAAACCTCCAGCCAGAGGTTAAGATGATTGACTATATGGAAAAAGGTGAGGGCCATGTGGGAGTGTTTTGGTTTTAATGTTGGTCATTGTGTGGCATTGGAAAAAAAGACTGGGTCCACGTGGGCTTGAACTCTGGTGTGATTCCCCTTAGACACTGGGTTTTGGAACTGAACTCAGAGAAGCATTGCCATGAAAATTGTTGGGATTTTAAGAGGCCACGCATGAAAGTCGCTCTTGGAAACTGAGACCTAGGCCCCGGGTAGATTTCCACTGAGGCCTGGGAATCTCAGCAAGGATATCACATGATTTTATTCTTAAAGAAATGGCAGCCATAATTGAGAGTCAAAACACACATGGACCTCACATTGTTGACCTCAATGGGCCTGGCCTAATGTGACGTTTTGTCCATTCTTTGGGAAGCCTTGCCAGTGACAGTTCTCCAGATATTTCATTGAAATGAGCTTCCTCACCATTTAATGTTTGCCTAATGAATTGATACCCACAGTGCCTCCAACTTCATGCTTGAAAAATGGCTAGATAAATACCATAAAATTTTTGAAATTCCTATGACCAGGTGGCACTGGAGAAACATTGGATGTCCTGTTGCTGATCATGAGTATACCAGACAGTGCCTTGATTTTCTGAGTTTCATGAAAATGGTGTAGAACAGAGATGCCAGTAATTTGGAGCCTGCTGAGTAGTGGGTCTAGAGCAGTGGTGGGGAGGCGTTTGATAAAACATCCGTAGTAGGACCATGTGCATCTACCATTGGATTCCAAATGGCTTGTAACTGACATGGTGCTGCCAGCAGACCCTTATATGTAAAGGCATCTTGTTATATGGAGAGTTTTAAGAGGAAAATTAAGAATCAGGTTGATATGGGCAAGGGGGCAATAGGGCAAGCTGAGAGAGATAGAAGCCCAGTTGGTGCATTCTCTTGCAGACCCTGACCCACCACACGTGACAGAACTCCCTCCAGCACTGTGTCCCAGTTTAGCTGCTAGTATTTCGTGAAACAAATACCAAACGCACAGTGCAGCAGCCTAAACACCACAAAAAGTGGAGAAGGACCAAATGGCTTCACAGTCCACATGGGGAGACGGGGAGACACTTCGTCCCCAGTGGCCTCAGTTTACCTATAAAGAGAGGATTCAGCACTGCTTCATCTTGTTCATTGGAAAATAAGAAACCATGTCCTCCAGGTCACATAGATGCAGACCCAGCTTTGATGGTCTCACTACAAAGGAAGCCAAATCTCATGAAAACAACATATATTTCAAGTGCGGAAGCTCAGAGGCAGTTTCTCAAAAAGTTTTTAGGCCAGCAGAGCTCCATGTTTGTGGAGTGTTTACCATGTCCCTTACTTTTGGAAACTCCTAAACCACCTCCAAGGTTGTAAACTCCTGAGCATTTTCCATTCCAGATATGTATTCACTGATTTTGTAAATCTTCTCCTCTAATTGTGTCTTACTTGGGGTGAAGGTAATGTCAAGGCATTCTTTTGGATGAGAGCGGGAGGATATTTGTGCAGCATATATTTACATACACATTGGATTCATTTTCCAATTTTTCATTCGAAGTACTGAATCCCTGACACTAACCCATACCTAGTAGACTCAGACTATTCATCCTAATATAATGGGGAAAATTAACCAAACACAATAGAAATACAAGCACTTCAGAGGAGACATGTTCTATAGTTGGACTTGACATTTGCATTATATAAGGTAGGAGTTACACATCTAGTCAAATTTTAATTGAAATATTCTCCATGTGTTTTTAAACTTAACAAATATGTGAATACTTGTTTCCAATTTCTGTAGCCTATTCACACATGTATATTTATATGCATATATAGAATCCTACCAGGTATCACACGTACATTTTTGTAAGGTGGATGTCTTCCAGATACAAATTGTGAGAAGTGTTCACTCCTCCTAAATGCTGTTGGAAATGAAAATTCAACCTATAAGAGAGCGTCCTAGAAGAACAACATTATACATAAACTCATGTTCAGTAACATAAATATTTTTGCATCTGTGGATGATATATATTTACTGATGAATTTCGATTGGCATTTATATTGGTACTTTTTAATGTCTGTGAGTGTTGTGTGTGTGTGTGTGTGTGTGTGTGTGTGTGTATAGATATAGATATAGATATACTCTCCAAAGTTTTCCAAATATGAAATATATGTGTCTAGTATACACTCTCTAAATTCATTCATGTTCATGTATGTGGATTTATAATCAACTTTTCACAAGATTATAATCAGAAATATTCATCCACCTGAAATACATATTTGTTTCCTAGTACTGACTACTAACTTCAGTGAAGGGTGCATACAAATCCTAATTATTCTACAGTATCTGACCCAGTCTAACATCAATGCAAGTAGACTCCTATGGGACATGATATGTAATTTGTCATTCATTTGTATTCGACACTGGTACATTATTGTTTCTTCAGTTTTTGCACATCATAGGATATACATTTCATCCACAAGTTCACAAATTAATAGGCATTTGTTTCAACATTAATCACTTCTTGCTTCAGAACACATGTATTGTCAGGGTTTCTTGACTTGTCTTTTCATGAGACTTCTTTCCAAACACATTATTTTGAATTTCCATAATCATTTTGAAGCAAAACTCACACAGTCTTCATGATAAACCAAAACACTAATATTTCCATTAGATATATAACTGGTTGGAATGAATGATTGTATATCAATATACAATTTCCTTTTTTTTTCAGATATCAGTTCAATTCATTATTTAAAGTTCAAAAAAGTTATATTATTTATTCACAGGATGGTCTATTCGTGGTTTTTCTCTATGTTCATAGAAACAGGGTACACCTATTTGTACCCCCGATTCAAATTTTACATCTTCAATACATTGCTCCCAGAAATGGTGAAAGAAATACTCATGTCACCTCGTTATCACAGCAATATTCTGGACAAAAAATGGAAAGGTCACACTTATGATTGTACCAAAGCCTAAATGGAAAGTGAACATGGATTTCAAAAACATCCATGTCCATGTTGCCTAATGCTGTCAATTGTCAATCCTATTGGTGACTACATATTTGTTTTTTCCTAATTTATATATTGAAACTCAACCCTGTTGAAAATGTCTAATTCTATCCCTCACTTCATACTTTGCCTGATTTCGTAATGTTTCCATTGATATCTGCTTTTCTACATATTTTCCCCAGTTCAACATAGTGTCTGACTCTTCATATGTGCTGACATTTACATTCACTCTATAACCAAAAGTCTATTGCTAAAGAACTTTTGGTCCAAATCCTATACTCACTCGTCTTCCTAAACCTACCGAATATCTTCCTAATCCTACTGAATATCCCTTTTTGACTGGATGTTCTCTTCTAAATTCAATCATCCAATGTACAAGGTCCTATGCCATTGTATATCAAATTATCTGAGACATGTTTGCAGAACATAATTCAAAGCTAAGTATCCCAATTAAGGGCAAAACCTTCTGGGCTTCAAATCATACCTAGATTTCTGTTTTCCTACTTATATTTCACCTCTATATTCTTGTAAATATTGCAGGTTCCCAATCCCATTATTCATCGCACAGAATCATTCATCACCAAATCAAACCTGTTTTTAACCCCAGGTATACACTGTTCCCTCAAACATTTTACAGAAGAGCAGGGACAGAGGGGTTCTTACAATACAGGAAAGTTGGGGATCTTCCACCAGATGAGAACCTCAAATGTCCATGCACAAATGATACATGGAGAAGTTGTAGGCAGGTACGAAGCTCCTGAGAGAGCAAAAGTCATCTTCCAATGCAAAAAACCTGGTCAGGATGAAGGGATGTGTCTGAATCTGCCTCTCTCTTCTTATTGTAGACAAGGTGGAACAATCCAGGCCTGAGTGGAGAGCTGTTCCCGGGTGCCAATGGTTGATATACATTCTACCTTATGAAAGTGTCACAGGAAGTAGGGGAAACCTCCATCTTATGTAACCCTTGGAAGCAACTGTTAGGACAAAGTGGTTGCCAAGGCAGTGACCTCATTCAGTTCCAAAGAATGTGACATACCTCATTTCCTTGGTGACGGAACTCTCTGAACTTGGTATCCAAGAAGCCAGGCACGCAGAGGCAGTCCCAGTCCCAGGCCCAGTGGGCTCACTTGTTTGGATTTACCAAGGACAGAGTCAGTTTTCTTGGTACCTAATGATGTGAGGATGGCCAAATGCCAGGAGAGCTCTGAAGATGGACCTTTCCTGAGAAAACAGGTAGTGGCTAACCACTTTTTCCTGACTTCTTCACAGAGTTGGTCAAGGAAACAAGATCTGAGAGAAGACAGGCCATTTCGGGAAAACATAGTATGGCCCACCAGTCAGAGGACACTCCGGATAGTCACAGACCTACTTGGGGGAAGGAGGTGCCTTTGTGGGAGTGGGTGTGGGTTTGTTGTTTTTTCTCATGTTCTGAGAATAGACCGAAAAGGCGGTTTGTTTGGTTTGGAGCAGACAGTTTCTAGTAAGTCATTTGACAAGGCGAGTGTTTCTGTTTATGTGTATCCCACTGTGTCCGTTGTTGTAGACATTAGAAAAGAGAATGCATTAATGGATGTGTCCTGTCTAGTATAAATCTTCCCTATAATTCATCCTGCCCAATATATGAATGGACAGCAGCTTGTCTTATCGATGTGCAACAACTGCTATCTTTCTAAGTTGTTGTTTTCTTACTGAATTCTGGCCACTCTCCAGAATGGGCTCAGGGATTTGTGTCCAAAATATGTACCACCTCCAAGCTCTGTGACATGGCCATGTAAAGGATAGTTGAAGAGAATGGCGAGCATCTCAGAAAACTCAGATATCAGTGTGACCAGTAAAGTCTCAGTGCAGAAACACTGCTTTGGGCTTTTTGCTTACTTATTGTTGTGTTGCACTGAATGTCAGGAAGGTCTTTGCCTCAGGCCACCCCTTTGTGAAGCCTGAAGAAAACAGTTTTCAAATGGAAATGAATGGGCCTCACCTGTGGCTCTTTGCTTAATTGCTTTGGAAAGGGATGTGTCTTTATCAGCCTCTTGGACCTGTGTGTGGCTGTGACTTAGATTCTCAGCACCTGATGGATCTTAAGAATGATCCCATGTGAGCTTCCAAAACTAAATGGCAAAAAATATCATTCATTGTGGATGAAGACTCTTGCCTTCCTCTGTTAGGTTCCTACACTCCAAGAAATATGAATAGGGATTCTGTGAGTCAAATGAGTTCTTCAAAGCCCTGCAGAGGTGCTTGTGTTTTCGCATGACTCTAAATCACCTAAAGAATCGATACCTAAAATCAGTAGCCCTCAAATTGGAGAAACATAGAAGAGTTAATGGCAGGCTTATTTGTTCACTCCTGGTTCACAGCAACGGTGTCCAGGCTACCCTGACTTTAGGCAAATGAGGGGCAAACGAGCTGATTTTGGACACTGTCTTGGGCTGCACCCCTCATGGAAACCTCCAGCCAGAGGTTAAGATGATTGACTATATGGAAAAAGGTGAGGGCCATGTGGGAGTGTTTTGGTTTTAATGTTGGTCATTTGTGTGGCATTGGAAAAAATGACTGGGTCCACGTGGGCTTGAACTCTGGTGTGATTCCCCTTAGACACTGGGTTTTGGAACTGAACTCAGAGAAGCATTGCCATGAATTTTGTTGGGATTTTAAGAGGCCACGCATGAAAGTCGCTCTTGGAAACTGAGACCTAGGCCCCGGGTAGATTTCCACTGAGGCCTGGGAATCTCAGCAAGGATATCACATGATTTTATTCTTAAAGAAATGGCAGCCATAATTGAGAGTCAAAACACACATGGACCTCACATTGTTGACCTCAATGGGCCTGGCCTAATTTGACGTTTTGTCCATTCTTTGGGAAGACTTGCCTGTGACAGTTCTCCAGATATTTCATTGAAATGAGCTTCCTCACCATTTAATGTTTGCCTAATGAATTGAAACCCACAGTGACTCCAACTTCATGCTTGAAAAATGGCTAGATAAATACCATAAAATTTTTGAAATTCCTATGACCAGGTGGCACTGGAGAAACATTGGATGTCCTATTGCTGATCATGAGTATACCAGACAGTGCCTTGATTTACTGAGTTTCATGAAAATGGTGTAGAACAGAGATGCCAGTAATTTGGAGCCTGCTGAGTAGTGGGTCTAGAGCAGTGGTGGGGAGGCGTTTGATAAAACATCCGTAGTAGGACCATGTGCATCTACCATTGGATTCCAAATGGCTTGTAACTGATATGGTGCTGCCAGCAGACCCTTATATGTAAAGGCATCTTGTTATATGGAGAGTTTTAAGAGGAAAATTAAGAATCAGGTTGATATGGACAAGTGGGCAATGGGGCAAGCTGTGAGAGATAGAAGCCTAGTTGGTGCATTCTCTTGCAGACCCTGACCCACCACACGTGACAGAACTCCCTCCAGCACTGTGTCCCAATTTAGCTGCTAGTATTTCGTGAAACAAATACCAAACTCACAGTGCAGCAGCCTAAACACCACAAAAAGTGGAGGAGGACCAAATGGCTTCACAGTCCACACGGGGAGACGGGGAGACACTTCGTCCCCAGTGGCCTCAGTTTACCTATAAAGAGAGGATTCAGCACTGCTTCATCTTGTTCATTGGAAAATAGGAAACCATGTCCTCCAGGTCACATAGATGCAGACCCAGCTTTGATGGTCTCACTACAAAGGAAGCCAAATCTCATGAAAACAACATATATTTCAAGTGCGGAAGCTCAGAGGCAGTTTCTCAAAAAGTTTTTAGGCCAGCAGAGTTACATGTTTGTGGAGTGTTTACCATGTCCCTTACTTTTGGAAACTCCTAAACCACCTCCAAGGTTGTGAACTCCTGAGCATTTTCCATTCCAGATATGTATTCACTGATTGTGTAACTCTTCTCCTCTAATTGTGTCTTACTTGGGGTGAAGGTAATGTCAAGCCATTGTTTTGGATGAGAGCGGGAGGATATTTGTGCAGCATATATTTACATACACATTGGATTCATTTTCCAATTTTTCATTCGAAGTACTGAATCCCTGACACTAACCCATACCTAGTAGACTCAGACTATTCATCCTAATATAATGGGGAAAATTAACCCAACACAATAGAAATACAAGCACTTCAGAGGAGACATGTTCTATAGTTGGACTTGACATTTGCATTATATAAGGTAGGAGTTATACATCTAGTCAAATTTTAATTGAAATATTCTCCATGTGTTTTTAAACTTAACAAATATGTGAATACTTGTTTCCAATTTCTGTAGCCTATTCACACATGTATATTTATATGCATATATAGAATCCTACCAGGTATCACACGTACATTTTTGTAAGGTGGATGTCTTGGCAGATACAAATTGTGAGAAGTGTTCACTCCTCCTAAATGCTGTTGGAAATGAAAATTCAACCTATAAGAGAGCGTCCTAGAAAAACAACATTATACATAAACTCATGTTCAGTAACATAAATATTTTTGCATCTGTGGATGATATATATTTACTGATGAATTTCGATTGGCATTTATATTGGTACTTTTTAATGTCTGTGAGTGTTGTGTGTGTGTGTGTGTGTGTGTGTGTGTGTATAGATATAGATATAGATATACTCTCCAAAGTTTTCCAAATATGAAATATATGTGTCTAGTACACACTCTATAAATTCATTCATGTTCATGTATGTTGATTTATAATCAAATTTTCACAAGATTATAATCAGAAATATTCATCCACCTGAAATACATATTTGTTTCCTAGTACTGACTACTAACTTCAGTGAAGGGTGCATACAAATCCTAATTATTCTACAGTATCTGACCCAGTCTAACATCAATGCAAGTAGACTCCTATGGGACATGATATGTAATTTGTCATTCATTTGTATTCGACACTGGTACATTATTGTTTCTTCAGTTTTTGCACATCATAGGATATACATTTCATCCCCAAGTTCACAAATTAATAGGCATTTGTTTCAACATTAATCACTTCTTGCTTCAGAACACATGTATTGTCAGGGTTTCTTGACTGGTCTTTTCATGAGACTTCTTTCCAAACACATTATTTTGAATTTCCATAATCATTTTGAAGCAAAACTCACACACTCTTCATGATAAACCAAAACACTAATATTTCCATTAGATATATAACTGGTTGGAATGAATGATTGTATATCAATATACAATTTCCTTTTATTTTTCAGATATCAGTTCAATTCATTATTTAAAGTTCAAAAAAGTTATATTATTTATTCACAGTATGGTCTATTTGTGGTTTTTCTCTATGTTCATAGAAACAGGGTACACCTCTTTGCACCCCCGATTCTAATTTTACATCTTCAATATATTGCTCCCAGAAATGGTGAAAGAAATACTCATGTCACCTCATTATCACAGTAATATTCTGGACAAAAAATGGAAAGGTCACACTTATGATTGTACCAAAGCCTAAATGGAAAGTGAACATGGATTTCTAAAAACATCCATGTCCAGGTTGCCTAATGCTGTCAATTGTCACTCCTATTGGTGACTACATATTTGTTTTTTCCTAATTTATATATTGAAACTCAACCCTGTTGAAAATGTCTAATTCTATCCCTCACTTTATACTTTGCCTGATTTCGTAATGTTTCCATTGATATCTGCTTTTCTACATATTTTCCCCAGTTCAACATAGTGTCTGACTCTTCATATGTGCTGACATTTACATTCACTCTATAACCAAAAGTCTATTGCTAAAGAACTTTTGGTCCAAATCCTATACTCACTCGTCTTCCTAAACCTACCGACTATCTTCCTAATCCTACTGAATATCCCTTTTTGACTGGATGTTCTCTTCTAAATTCAATCATCCAATGTACAAGGTCCTATGCCATTGTATATCAAATTATCTGAGACATCTTACCAGAACATAATTCAAAGCTAAGTATCCCAATCAAGGGCAAAACCCTTCTGGGCTTCAAAGCATACCTAGATTTCTTTTTTCATACTTATATTTCACCTCTATATTCTTGTAAATATTGCAGGTTCCCAATCCCATTATTCATCGCACAGAATCATTCATCACCAAATCAAACCTGTTTTTAACCCCAAGTATACACTGTTCCCTCAATCATTTTACAGAAGAGCAGGGACAGAGGGGTTCTTACAATACAGGAAAGTTGGGGATCTTCCACCAGATGAGAACCTCAAATGTCCATGCACAAATGATACCTGGAGAAGTTGTAGGCAGGTACGAAGCACCTGAGAGAGCAAAAGTCATCTTCCATGGCAAACAACCATGGGATGTGTCTGAATCTGCCTCTCTCTTCTTATTGTAGACAAGGTGGAACAATCCAGGCCTGAGTGGAGAGCTGTTCCCGGGTGCCAATGGTTGATATACATTCTACCTTATGAAAGTGTCACAGGAAGTAGGGGAAACCTCCATCTTATGTAACCCTTGGAAGCAACTGTTAGGACAAAGTGGTTGCCAAGGCAGTGACCTCATTCAGTTCCAAATAATGTGACATACCTCATTTCCTTGGTGACGGAACTCTCTGAACTTGGTATCCAAGAAGCCAGGCACGCAGAGGCAGTCCCAGTCCCAGGCCCAGTGGGCTCACTTGTTTGGATTTACCAAGGACAGAGTCAGTTTTCTTGGTACCTAATGATGTGAGGATGGCCAAATGCCAGGAGAGCTCTGAAGATGGACCTTTCCTGAGAAAACAGGTAGTGGCTAACCACTTTTTCCTGACATCTTCACAGAGTTGGTCAAGGAAACAAGATCTGAGAGAAGACAGGCCATTTCGGGGGAACATAGTATGGCCCACCAGTCAGAGGACACTCCGGATAGTCACAGACCTACTTGGGGGAAGAAGGTGCCTTTGTGGGAGTGGGTGTGGGTTTGTTGTTTTTTCTCATGTTCTGAGAATAGACCGAAAAGGCGGTTTGTTTGGTTTGGAGCAGACAGTTTCTAGTAAGTCATTTGACAAGGCGAGTGTTTCTGTTTATGTGTATCCCACTGTGTCCGTTGTTGTAGACATTAGAAAAGAGAATGCATTAATGGATGTGTCCTGTCTAGTATAAATCTTCCCTATAATTCATCCTGCCCAATATATGAATGGACAGCAGCTTGTCTTATCGATGTGCAACAACTGCTATCTTTCTAAGTTGTTGTTTTCTTACTGAATTCTGGCCACTCTCCAGAATGGGCTCAGGGATTTGTGTCCAAAATATGTACCACCTCCAAGCTCTGTGACATGGCCATGTAAAGGATAGTTGAAGAGAATGGCGAGCATCTCAGAAAACTCAGATATCAGTGTGACCAGTAAAGTCTCAGTGCAGAAACACTGCTTTGGGCTTTTTGCTTACTTATTGTTGTGTTGCACTGAATGTCAGGAAGGTCTTTGCCTCAGGCCACCCCTTTGTGAAGCCTGAAGAAAACAGTTTTCAAATGGAAATGAATGGGCCTCACCTGTGGCTCTTTGCTTAATTGCTTTGGAAAGGGATGTGTCTTTATCAGCCTCTTGGACCTGTGTGTGGCTGTGACTTAGATTCTCAGCACCTGATGGATCTTAAGAATGATCCCATGTGAGCTTCCAAAACTAAATGGCAAAAAATATCATTCATTGTGGATGAAGACTCTTGCCTTCCTATGTTAGGTTCCTGCACTCCAACAAATATGAATAGGGATTCTGTGAGTCAAAGGAGTTCTTCAAAGCCCAGCAGAGGTGCTTGTGTTTTCGCATGACTCTAAATAACCTAAAGAATCGATACCTAAAATCAGTAGCCCTCAAATTGGAGAAACATAGAAGTATTAACGGCAGGCTTATTTGTTCACTCCTGGTTCACAGCAACGGTGTCCAGGCTACCCTGACTGTAGGCAAATGAGGGGCAAACGAGCTGATTTTGGACACTGTCTTGAACTGCACCCCTCATGAAAACCTCCAGCCAGAGTTTAAGATGATTGACTATATGGAATAAGGTGAGGGCCACGTGGGAGTGTTTTGGTTTTAATGTTGGTCATTTGTGTGGCATTGGAAAAAATGACTGGTTCCACGTGGGCTTGAACTCTGGTGTGATTCCCCTTAAACACTGGGTTTTGGAACTGAACTCAAAGAAGCATCGCTATGAATTTTGTTGGGATTTTAAGAGGCCACGCATGAAAGTCGCTCTTGGAAACTGAGACCTAGGCCCCGGGTAGATTTCCACAGAGGCCTGGGAATCTCAGCAAGGATATCACATGATTTTATTCTTAAAGAAATGGCAGCCATAGTTGAGAGTCAAAACACACATGCACCTCACATTGTAGACCTCAATGGGCCTGGCCTAATGTGACCTTTTGTCCATTCTTTGGGAAGCCTTGCCTGTGGGATTTCTCCAGAGATTTCATTGAAATGAGCTTCCTCACCATTTAATCTTTGCTGAATGAATTGAAACCCACAGTGCCTCCAACTTCATGCTTGAAAAATGGCTAGATAAATACCATAAAATTTTTGAAATTCCTATGACCAGGTGGCATTGGAGAAACATTGGATGTCCTATTGCTGATCATGAGTATACCAGACAGTGCCTTGATTTACTGACTTTCATGGAAATGGTGTAGAACAGAGATGCCAGTAAGTTGGAGCCTGCTGAGTAGTGGGTCTAGAGCAGTGCTGGGGAGGTGTTTGATAAAACATCCGTGGTAGGGCCATGTGGATCTACCATTGGATTCCAAATGGCTTGTAACTGACATGGTGCTGCCAGCAGACCCTTATATGTAAAGGCATCTTGTTATATGGAGAGTTTTAAGAGGAAAATTAAGAATCAGGTTGATATGGACAAGGGGGCAATGGGGCAAGCTGTGAGAGATAGAAGCCTAGTTGGTGCATTCTCTTGCAGACCCTGACCCACCACACGTGACAGAACTCCCTCCAGCACTGTGTCCCAGTTTAGCTGCTAGTATTTCGTGAAACAAATACCAAACTCACAGTGCAGCAGCCTAAACACCACAAAAAGTGGAGGAGGACCAAATGGCTTCACAGTTCACATGGGGAGACGGGGAGACACTTAGTCCCCAGTGGCCTCAGTTTACCTATAAAGAGAGGATTCAGCACTGCTTCATCTTGTTCATTGGAAAATAAGAAACCATGTCCTCCAGGTCACATAGATGCAGACCCAGCTTTGATGGTCTCACTACAAAGGAAGCCAAATCTCATGAAAACAACATATATTTCAAGTGCGGAAGCTCAGAGGCAGTTTCTCAAAAAGTTTTTAGGCCAGCAGAGTTACATGTTTGTGGAGTGTTTACCATGTCCCTTACTTTTGGAAACTCCTAAACCACCTCCAAGGTTGTGAACTCCTGAGCATTTTCCATTCCAGATATGTATTCACTGATTGTGTAACTCTTCTCCTCTAATTGTGTCTTACTTGGGGTGAAGGTAATGTCAAGGCATTGGTTTGGATGAGAGCGGGAGGATATTTGTGCAGCATATATTTACATACACATTGGATTCATTTTCCAATTTTTCATTCGAAGTACTGAATCCCTGACACTAACCCATACCTAGTAGACTCAGACTATTCATCCTAATATAATGGGGAAAATTAACCCAACACAATAGAAATACAAGCACTTCAGAGGAGACATGTTCTATAGTTGGACTTGACATTTGCATTATATAAGGTAGGAGTTATACATCTAGTCAAATTTTAATTGAAATATTCTCCATGTGTTTTTAAACTTAAGAAATATGTGAATACTTGTTTCCAATTTCTGTAGCCTATTCACACATGTATATTTATATGCATATATAGAATCCTACCAGGTATCACACGTACATTTTTGTAAGGTGGATGTCTTGGCAGATACAAATTGTGAGAAGTGTTCACTCCTCCTAAATGCTGTTGGAAATGAAAATTCAACCTATAAGAGAGCGTCCTAGAAGAACAACATTATACATAAACTCATGTTCAGTAACATAAATATTTTTGCATCTGTGGATGATATATATTTACTGATGAATTTCGATTGGCATTTATATTGGTACTTTTTAATGTCTGTGAGTGTTGTGTGTGTGTGTGTGTGTGTGTGTGTGTGTGTGTGTGTGTTTGTATAGATATAGATATAGATATAGATATACTCTCCAAAGTTTTCCAAATATGAAATATATGTGTCTAGTATACACTCTATAAATTCATTCATGTTCATGTATGTTGATTTATAATCAAATTTTCACAAGATTATAATCACAAATATTCATCCACCTGAAATACATATTTGTTTCCTAGTACTGACTACTAACTTCAGTGAAGGGTGCATACAAATCCTAATTATTCTACAGTATCTGACCCAGTCTAACATCAATGCAAGTAGACTCCTATGGGACATGATATGTAATTTGTCATTCATTTGTATTCGACACTGGTACATTATTGTTTCTTCAGTTTTTGCACATCATAGGATATACATTTCATCCACAAGTTCACAAATTAATAGGCATTTGTTTCAACATTAATCACTTCTTGCTTCAGAACACATGTATTGTCAGGGTTTCTTGACTTGTCTTTTCATGAGACTTCTTTCCAAACACATTATTTTGAATTTCCATAATCATTTTGAAGCAAAACTCACACACTCTTCATGATAAACCAAAACACTAATATTTCCATTAGATATATAACTGGTTGGAATGAATGATTGTATATCAATATACAATTTCCTTTTATTTTTCAGATATCAGTTCAATTCATTATTTAAAATTCAAAAAAGTTATATTATTTATTCACAGTATGGTCTATTTGTGGTTTTTCTCTATGTTCATAGAAACAGGGTACACCTCTTTGCACCCCCGATTCTAATTTTACATCTTCAATATATTGCTCCCAGAAATGGTGAAAGAAATACTCATGTCACCTCATTATCACAGTAATATTCTGGACAAAAAATGGAAAGGTCACACTTATGATTGTACCAAAGCCTAAATGGAAAGTGAACATGGATTTCTAAAAACATCCATGTCCAGGTTGCCTAATGCTGTCAATTGTCACTCCTATTGGTGACTACATATTTGTTTTTTCCTAATTTATATATTGAAACTCAACCCTGTTGAAAATGTCTAATTCTATCCCTCACTTTATACTTTGCCTGATTTCGTAATGTTTCCATTGATATCTGCTTTTCTACATATTTTCCCCAGTTCAACATAGTGTCTGACTCTTCATATGTGCTGACATTTACATTCACTCTATAACCAAAAGTCTATTGCTAAAGAACTTTTGGTCCAAATCCTATACTCACTCGTCTTCCTAAACCTACCGACTATCTTCCTAATCCTACTGAATATCCCTTTTTGACTGGATGTTCTCTTCTAAATTCAATCATCCAATGTACAAGGTCCTATGCCATTGTATATCAAATTATCTGAGACATGTTTGCAGAACATAATTCAAAGCTAAGTATCCCAATCAAGGGCAAAACCCTCTGGGCTTCAAATCATACCTAGATTTCTGTTTTCCTACTTATATTTCACCTCTATATTCTTGTAAATATTGCAGGTTCCCAATCCCATTATTCATCGCACAGAATCATTCATCACCAAATCAAACCTGTTTTTAACCCCAGGTATACACTGTTCCCTCAAACATTTTACAGAAGAGCAGGGACAGAGGGGTTCTTACAATATAGGAAAGTTGGGGATCTTCCACCAGATGAGAACCTCAAATGTCCATGCACAAATGATACATGGAGAAGTTGTAGGCAGGTACGAAGCTCCTGAGAGAGCAAAAGTCATCTTCCATGGCAAACAACCTGGTCAGGATGAAGGGATGTGTCTGAATCTGCCTCTCTCTTCTTATTGTAGACAAGGTGGAACAATCCAGGCCTGAGTGGAGAGCTGTTCCCAGGTGCCAATGGTTGATATACATTCTAACTTATGAAAGTGTCACAGGAAGTAGGGGAAACCTCCATCTTATGTAACCCTTGGAAGCAACTGTTAGGACAAAGTGGTTGCCAAGGCAGGGACCTCATTCAGTTCCAAAGAATGTGACATACCTCATTTCCTTGGTGATGGAACTCTCTGAACTTGGTATCCAAGAAGCCAGGCACGCAGAGGCAGTCCCAGTCCCAGGCCCAGTGGGCTCACTTGTTTGGATTTACCAAGGACAGAGTCAGTTTTCTTGGTACCTAATGATGTGAGGATGGCCAAATGCCAGTAGAGCTCTGAAGATGGACCTTTCCTGAGAAAACAGGTAGTGGCTAACCACTTTTTCCTGACTTCTTCACAGAGTTGGTCAAGGAAACAAGATCTGAGAGAAGACAGGCCATTTCGGGAAAACATAGTATGGCCCACCAGTCAGAGGACACTCCGGATAGTCACAGACCTACTTGGGGGAAGGAGGTGCCTTTGTGGGAGTGGGTGTGGGTTTGTTGTTTTTTCTCATGTTCTGAGAATAGACCGAAAAGGCGGTTTGTTTGGTTTGGAGCAGACAGTTTCTAGTAAGTCATTTGACAAGGCGAGTGTTTCTGTTTATGTGTATCCCACTGTGTCCGTTGTTGTAGACATTAGAAAAGAGAATGCATTAATGGATGTGTCCTGTCTAGTATAAATCTTCCCTATAATTCATCCTGCCCAATATATGAATGGACTGCAGCTTGTCTTATCGATGTGCAACAACTGCTATCTTTCTAAGTTGTTGTTTTCTTACTGAATTCTGGCCACTCTCAGAATGGGCTCAGGGATTTGTGTCCAAAATATGTACCACCTCCAAGCTCTGTGACATGGCCATGTAAAGGATAGTTGAAGAGAATGGCGATCATCTCAGAAAACTCAGATATCAGTGTGACCAGTAAAGTCTCAGTGCAGAAACACTGCTTTGGGCTTTTTGCTTACTTATTGTTGTGTTGCACTGAATGTCAGGAAGGTCTTTGCCTCAGGCCACCCCTTTGTGAAGCCTGAAGAAAACAGTTTTCAAATGGAAATGAATGGGCCTCACCTGTGGCTCTTTGCTTAATTGCTTTGGAAAGGGATGTGTCTTTATCAGCCTCTTGGACCTGTGTGTGGCTGTGACTTAGATTCTCAGCACCTGATGGATCTTAAGAATGATCCCATGTGAGC
Organism: Callospermophilus lateralis; assembly: GCF_048772815.1. Taxonomy (NCBI): domain Eukaryota; kingdom Metazoa; phylum Chordata; class Mammalia; order Rodentia; family Sciuridae; genus Callospermophilus; species Callospermophilus lateralis. The sequence continues at coordinate 238,724 of NW_027514294.1, forward strand.
TTCCAAAACTAAATGGCAAAAAATATCATTCATTGTGGATGAAGACTCTTGCCTTCCTCTGTTAGGTTCCTACACTCCAAGAAATATGAATAGGGATTCTGTGAGTCAAATGAGTTCTTCAAAGCCCTGCAGAGGTGCTTGTGTTTTCGCATGACTCTAAATCACCTAAAGAATCGATACCTAAAATCAGTAGCCCTCAAATTGGAGAAACATAGAAGAGTTAATGGCAGGCTTATTTGTTCACTCCTGGTTCACAGCAACGGTGTCCAGGCTACCCTGACTTTAGGCAAATGAGGGGCAAACGAGCTGATTTTGGACACTGTCTTGGGCTGCACCCCTCATGGAAACCTCCAGCCAGAGGTTAAGATGATTGATTATATGGAAAAAGGTGAGGGCCATGTGGGAGTGTTTTGGTTTTAATGTTGGTCATTTGTGTGGCATTGGAAAAAAAGACTGGGTCCACGTGGGCTTGAACTCTGGTGTGATTCCCCTTAGACACTGGGTTTTGGAACTGAACTCAGAGAAGCATTGCCATGAAAATTGTTGGGATTTTAAGAGGCCACGCATGAAAGTCGCTCTTGGAAACTGAGACCTAGGCCCCGGGTAGATTTCCACTGAGGCCTGGGAATCTCAGCAAGGATATCACATGATTTTATTCTTAAAGAAATGGCAGCCATAATTGAGAGTCAAAACACACATGGACCTCACATTGTTGACCTCAATGGGCCTGGCCTAATGTGACGTTTTGTCCATTCTTTGGGAAGCCTTGCCTGTGAGATTTCTCCAGAGATTTCATTGAAATGAGCTTCCTCACCATTTAATGTTTGCCTAATGAATTGATACCCACAGTGCCTCCAACTTCATGCTTGAAAAATGGCTAGATAAATACCATAAAATTTTTGAAATTCCTATGACCAGGTGGCACTGGAGAAACATTGGATGTCCTGTTGCTGATCATGAGTATACCAGACAGTGCCTTGATTTTCTGAGTTTCATGAAAATGGTGTAGAACAGAGATGCCAGTAATTTGGAGCCTGCTGAGTAGTGGGTCTAGAGCAGTGGTGGGGAGGCGTTTGATAAAACATCCGTAGTAGGACCATGTGGATCTACCATTGGATTCCAAATGGCTTGTAACTGACATGGTGCTGCCAGCAGACCCTTATATGTAAAGGCATCTTGTTATATGGAGAGTTTTAAGAGGAAAATTAAGAATCAGGTTGATATGGGCAAGGGGGCAATGGGGCAAGCTGTGAGAGATAGAAGCCTAGTTGGTGCATTCTCTTGCAGACCTTGACCCACCACACGTGACAGAACTCCCTCCAGCACTGTGTCCCATTTTAGCTGCTAGTATTTCGTGAAACAAATACCAAACTCACAGTGCAGCAGCCTAAAAACCACAAAAAGTGGAGGAGGACCAAATGGCTTCACAGTCCACACGGGGAGACGGGGAGACACTTAGTCCCCAGTGGCCTCAGTTTACCTATAAAGAGAGGATTCAGCACTGCTTCATCTTGTTCATTGGAAAATAAGAAACCATGTCCTCCAGGTCACATAGATGCAGACCCAGCTTTGATGGTCTCACTACAAAGGAAGCCAAATCTCATGAAAACAACATATATTTCAAGTGCGGAAGCTCAGAGGCAGTTTCTCAAAAAGTTTTTATTCCAGCAGAGTTACATGTTTGTGGAGTGTTTACCATGTCCCTTACTTTTGGAAACTCCTAAACCACCTCCAAGGTTGTGAACTCCTGAGCATTTTCCTTTCCAGATATGTATTCACTGATTGTGTAACTCTTCTCCTCTAATTGTGTCTTACTTGGGGTGAAGGTAATGTCAAGGCATTGTTTTGGATGAGAGCGGGAGGATATTTGTGCAGCATATATTTACATACACATTGGATTCATTTTCCAATTTTTCATTCGAAGTACTGAATCCCTGACACTAACCCATACCTAGTAGACTCAGACTATTCATCCTAATATAATGGGGAAAATTAACCCAACACAATAGAAATACAAGCACTTCAGAGGAGACATGTTCTATAGTTGGACTTGACATTTGCATTATATAAGGTAGGAGTTATACATCTAGTCAAATTTTAATTGAAATATTCTCCATGTGTTTTTAAACTTAACAAATATGTGAATACTTGTTTAAAATTTCTGTAGCCTATTCACACATGTATATTTATATGCATATATAGAATCCTACCAGGTATCACACGTACATTTTTGTAAGGTGGATGTCTTGGCAGATACAAATTGTGAGAAGTGTTCACTCCTCCTAAATGCTGTTGGAAATGAAAATTCAACCTATAAGAGAGCGTCCTAGAAGAACAACATTATACATAAACTCATGTTCAGTAACATAAATATTTTTGCATCTGTGGATGATATATATTTACTGATGAATTTCGATTGGCATTTATATTGGTACTTTTTAATGTCTGTGAGTGTTGTGTGTGTGTGTGTGTGTGTGTGTGTGTGTATAGATATAGATATAGATATACTCTCCAAAGTTTTCCAAATATGAAATATATGTGTCTAGTACACACTCTATAATTTCATTCATGTTCATGTATGTTGATTTATAATCAAATTTTCACAAGATTATAATCAGAAATATTCATCCACCTGAAATACATATTTGTTTCCTAGTACTGACTACTAACTTCAGTGAAGGGTGCATACAAATCCTAATTATTCTACAGTATCTGACCCAGTCTAACATCAATGCAAGTAGACTCCTATGGGACATGATATGTAATTTGTCATTCATTTGTATTCGACACTGGTACATTATTGTTTCTTCAGTTTTTGCACATCATAGGATATACATTTCATCCCCAAGTTCACAAATTAATAGGCATTTGTTTCAACATTAATCACTTCTTGCTTCAGAACACATGTATTGTCAGGGTTTCTTGACTGGTCTTTTCATGAGACTTCTTTCCAAACACATTATTTTGAATTTCCATAATCATTTTGAAGCAAAACTCACACACTCTTCATGATAAACCAAAACACTAATATTTCCATTAGATATATAACTGGTTGGAATGAATGATTGTATATCAATATACAATTTCCTTTTATTTTTCAGATATCAGTTCAATTCATTATTTAAAGTTCAAAAAAGTTATATTATTTATTCACAGTATGGTCTATTTGTGGTTTTTCTCTATGATCATAGAAACAGGGTACACCTCTTTGCACCCTCGATTCTAATTTTACATCTTCAATATATTGCTCCCAGAAATGGTGAAAGAAATACTCATGTCACCTCATTATCACAGTAATATTCTGGACAAAAAATGGAAAGGTCACACTTATGATTGTACCAAAGCCTAAATGGAAAGTGAACATGGATTTCTAAAAACATCCATGTCCAGGTTGCCTAATGCTGTCAATTGTCACTCCTATTGGTGACTACATATTTGTTTTTTCCTAATTTATATATTGAAACTCAACCCTGTTGAAAATGTCTAATTCTATCCCTCACTTTATACTTTGCCTGATTTCGTAATGTTTCCATTGATATCTGCTTTTCTACATATTTTCCCCAGTTCAACATAGTGTCTGACTCTTCATATGTGCTGACATTTACATTCACTCTATAACCAAAAGTCTATTGCTAAAGAACTTTTGGTCCAAATCCTATACTCACTCGTCTTCCTAAACCTACCGACTATCTTCCTAATCCTACTGAATATCCCTTTTTGACTGGATGTTCTCTTCTAAATTCAATCATCCAATGTACAAGGTCCTATGCCATTGTATATCAAATTATCTGAAACATCTTTGCAGAACATAATTCAAAGCTAAGTATCCCAATCAAGGGCAAAACCCTTCTGGGCTTCAAAGCATACCTAGATTTCTTTTTTCATACTTATATTTCACCTCTATATTCTTGTAAATATTGCAGGTTCCCAATCCCATTATTCATCGCACAGAATCATTCGTCACAAAATCAAACCTGTTTTTAACCCCAAGTATACACTGTTCCCTCAATCATTTTACAGAAGAGCAGGGACAGAGGGGTTCTTACAATACAGGAAAGTTGGGGATCTTCCACCAGATGAGAACCTCAAATGTCCATGCACAAATGATACCTGGAGAAGTTGTAGGCAGGTATGAAGCACCTGAGAGAGCAAAAGTCATCTTCCATGGCAAACAACCATGGGATGTGTCTGAATCTGCCTCTCTCTTCTTATTGTAGACAAGGTGGAACAATCCAGGCCTGAGTGGAGAGCTGTTCCCGGGTGCCAATGGTTGATATACATTCTACCTTATGAAAGTGTCACAGGAAGTAGGGGAAACCTCCATCTTATGTAACCCTTGGAAGCAACTGTTAGGACAAAGTGGTTGCCAAGGCAGTGACCTCATTCAGTTCCAAACAATGTGACATACCTCATTTCCTTGGTGATGGAACTCTCTGAACTTGGTATCCAAGAAGCCAGGCACCCAGAGGCAGTCCCAGTCCCAGGCCCAGTGGGCTCACTTGTTTGGATTTACCAAGGACAGAGTCAGTTTTCTTGGTACCTAATGATGTGAGGATGGCCAAATGCCAGGAGAGCTCTGAAGATGGACCTTTCCTGAGAAAACAGGTAGTGGCTAACCACTTTTTCCTGACATCTTCACAGAGTTGGTCAAGGAAACAAGATCTGAGAGAAGACAGGCCATTTCGGGGGAACATAGTATGGCCCACCAGTCAGAGGACACTCCGGATAGTCACAGACCTACTTGGGGGAAGGAGGTGCCTTTGTGGGAGTGGGTGTGGGTTTGTTGTTTTGTCTCATGTTCTGAGAATAGATCGAAAAGGCGGTTTGTTTGGTTTGGAGTAGACAGTTTCTAGTAAGTCATTTGACAAGGCGAGTGTTTCTGTTTATGTGTATCCCACTGTGTCCGTTGTTGTAGACATTAGAAAAGAGAATGCATTAATGGATGTGTCCTGTCTAGTATAAATCTTCCCTATAATTCATCCTGCCCAATATATGAATGGACTGCAGCTTGTCTTATCGATGTGCAACACCTGCTATCTTTCTAAGTTGTTGTTTTCTTCCTGAATTCTGGCCACTCTCCAGAATGGGCTCAGGCATTTGTGTCCAAAATATGTACCACCTCCGAGCTCTGTGACATGGCCATGTAAAGGATAGTTGAAGAGAATGGCGAGCATCTCAGAAAACTCAGATATCAGTGTGACCAGGAAAGTCTTAGTGCAGAAACACTGCTTTGTGCTTTTTGCTTACTTATTGTTGTGTTGCACTGAATGTCAGGAAGGTCTTTGCCTCAGGCCACCCCTTTGTGAAGCCTGGAGAAAACAGTTTTCAAATGGAAATGAATGGGCCTCACCTGTGGTTCTTTGCTTAATTGCTTTGGAAAGGGATGTGTCTTTATCAGCCTCTGTTCCTGTGTTTGGCTGTGACTTAGATTCTCAGCACCTGATGGATCTTAAGAATGATCCCAAGTGAGCTTCCAAAACTAAATGGCAAAAAATATCATTCATTGTGGATGAAGACTCTTGCCTTCCTCTGTTAGGTTCCTGCACTCCAACAAATATGAATAGGGATTCTGTGAGTCAAATGAGTTCTTCAAAGCCCTGCAGAGGTGCTTGTGTTTTCGCATGACTCTAAATCACCTAAAGAATCGATACCTAAAATCAGTAGCCCTCAAATTGGAGAAACATAGAAGTATTAACGGCAGGCTTATTTGTTCACTCCTGGTTCACAGCAACGGTGTCCAGGCTACCCTGACTTTAGGCAAATGAGGGGCAAACGAGCTGATTTTGGACACTGTCTTGGGCTGCACCCCTCATGGACACCTCCAGCCAGAGTTTAAGATGATTGACTATATGGAATAAGGTGAGGGCCACGTGGGAGTGTTTTGGTTTTAATGTTGGTCATTTGTGTGGCATTGGAAAAAATGACTGGTTCCACGTGGGCTTGAACTCTGGTGTGATTCCCCTTAAACACTGGGTTTTGGAACTGAACTCAAAGAAGCATCGCTATGAATTTTGTTGGGATTTTAAGAGGCCACGCATGAAAGTCGCTCTTGGAAACTGAGACCTAGGCCCCGGGTAGATTTCCACAGAGGCCTGGGAATCTCAGCAAGGATATCACATGATTTTCTTCTTAAAAAATGGCAGCCATAGTTGAGAGTCAAAACACACATGCACCTCACATTGTAGACCTCAATGGGCCTGGCCTAATGTGACCTTTTTTCCATTCTTTGGGAAGCCTTGCCTGTGAGATTTCTCCAGAGATTTCATTGAAATGAGCTTCCTCACCATTTAATCTTTGCCGAATGAATTGAAACCCACAGTGCCTCCAACTTCATGCTTGAAAAATGGCTAGATAAATACCATGAAATTTTTGAAATTCCTATGACCAGGTGGCGCTGGAGAAACATTGGATGTCCTATTGCTGATCATGAGTATACCAGACAGTGCCTTGATTTACTGACTTTCATGGAAATGGTGTAGAACAGAGATGCCAGTAAGTTGGAGCCTGCTGAGTAGTGGGTCTAGAGCAGTGCTGGGGAGGTGTTTGATAAAACATCCGTGGTAGATCCATGTGGATCTACCATTGGATTCCAAATGACTTGTAACTGACATGGTGCTGCCAGCAGACCCTTATATGTAAAGGCATCTTGTTATATGGAGAGTTTTAAGAGGAAAATGAAGAATCAGTTTGATATGGACAAGGGGGCAATGGGGCAAGCTGTGAGAGATAGAAGCCTAGTTGGTGCATTCTCTTGCAGACCCTGACCCACCACAAGTGACAGAACTCCCTCTAGCACTGTGTCCCAGTTTAGCTGCTAGTATTTCGTGAAACAAATACCAAACTCACAGTGCAGCAGCCTAAACACCACAAAAAGTGGAGGAGGACCAAATGGCTTCACAGTTCACACGGGGAGACGGGGAGACACTTAGTCCCCAGTGGCCTCAGTTTACCTATAAAGAGAGGATTCAGCACTGCTTCATCTTGTTCATTGGAAAATAAGAAACCATGTCCTCCAGGTCACATAGATGCAGACCCAGCTTTGATGGTCTCACTACAAAAGAAGCCAAATCTCATGAAAACAACATATATTTCAAGTGCGGAAGCTCAGAGGCAGTTTCTCAAAAAGTTTTTAGGCCTGCAGAGTTACATGTTTGTGGAGTGTTTACCATGTCCCTTACTTTTGGAAACTCCTAAACCACCTCCAAGGTTATGAACTCCTGAGCATTTTCCATTCCAGATATGTATTCTCTGATTGTGTAACTCTTCTCCTCTAATTGTGTCTTACTTGGGGTGAAGGTAATGTCAAGGCATTGTTTTGGATGAGAGCGGGAGGATATTTGTGCAGCATATATTTACATACACATTGGATTCATTTTCCAATTTTTCATTCGAAGTACTGAATCCCTGACACTAACCCATACCTAGTAGACTCAGACTATTCATCCTAATATAATGGGGAAAATTAACCCAACACAACAGAAATACAAGCACTTCAGAGGAGACATGTTCGATAGTTGGACTTGACATTTGCATTATATAAGGTAGGAGTTATACATCTAGTCAAATTTTAATTGAAATATTCTCCATGTGTTTTTAAACTTAACAAATATGTGAATACTTGTTTCCAATTTCTGTAGCCTATTCACACATGTATATTTATATGCATATATAGAATCCTACCAGGTATCACACGTACATTTTTGTAAGGTGGATGTCTTGGCAGATACAAATTGTGAGAAGTGTTCACTCCTCCTAAATGCTGTTGGAAATGAAAATTCAACCTATAAGAGAGCGTCCTAGAAGAACAACATTATACATAAACTCATGTTCAGTAACATAAATATTTTTGCATCTGTGGATGATATATATTTACTGATGAATTTCGATTGGCATTTATATTGGTACTTTTTAATGTCTGTGAGTGTTGTGTGTGTGTGTGTGTGTGTGTGTGTGTGTATAGATATAGATATAGATATACTCTCCAAAGTTTTCCAAATATGAAATATATGTGTCTAGTACACACTCTATAATTTCATTCATGTTCATGTATGTTGATTTATAATCAAATTTTCACAAGATTATAATCAGAAATATTCATCCACCTGAAATACATATTTGTTTCCTAGTACTGACTACTAACTTCAGTGAAGGGTGCATACAAATCCTAATTATTCTACAGTATCTGACCCAGTCTAACATCAATGCAAGTAGACTCCTATGGGACATGATATGTAATTTGTCATTCATTTGTATTCGACACTGGTACATTATTGTTTCTTCAGTTTTTGCACATCATAGGATATACATTTCATCCCCAAGTTCACAAATTAATAGGCATTTGTTTCAACATTAATCACTTCTTGCTTCAGAACACATGTATTGTCAGGGTTTCTTGACTGGTCTTTTCATGAGACTTCTTTCCAAACACATTATTTTGAATTTCCATAATCATTTTGAAGCAAAACTCACACACTCTTCATGATAAACCAAAACACTAATATTTCCATTAGATATATAACTGGTTGGAATGAATGATTGTATATCAATATACAATTTCCTTTTATTTTTCAGATATCAGTTCAATTCATTATTTAAAGTTCAAAAAAGTTATATTATTTATTCACAGTATGGTCTATTTGTGGTTTTTCTCTATGTTCATAGAAACAGGGTACACCTCTTTGCACCCCCGATTCTAATTTTACATCTTCAATATATTGCTCCCAGAAATGGTGAAAGAAATACTCATGTCACCTCATTATCACAGTAATATTCTGGACAAAAAATGGAAAGGTCACACTTATGATTGTACCAAAGCCTAAATGGAAAGTGAACATGGATTTCTAAAAACATCCATGTCCAGGTTGCCTAATGCTGTCAATTGTCACTCCTATTGGTGACTACATATTTGTTTTTTCCTAATTTATATATTGAAACTCAACCCTGTTGAAAATGTCTAATTCTATCCCTCACTTTATACTTTGCCTGATTTCGTAATGTTTCCATTGATATCTGCTTTTCTACATATTTTCCCCAGTTCAACATAGTGTCTGACTCTTCATATGTGCTGACATTTACATTCACTCTATAACCAAAAGTCTATTGCTAAAGAACTTTTGGTCCAAATCCTATACTCACTCGTCTTCCTAAACCTACCGACTATCTTCCTAATCCTACTGAATATCCCTTTTTGACTGGATGTTCTCTTCTAAATTCAATCATCCAATGTACAAGGTCCTATGCCATTGTATATCAAATTATCTGAAACATCTTTGCAGAACATAATTCAAAGCTAAGTATCCCAATCAAGGGCAAAACCCTTCTGGGCTTCAAAGCATACCTAGATTTCTTTTTTCATACTTATATTTCACCTCTATATTCTTGTAAATATTGCAGGTTCCCAATCCCATTATTCATCGCACAGAATCATTCGTCACAAAATCAAACCTGTTTTTAACCCCAAGTATACACTGTTCCCTCAATCATTTTACAGAAGAGCAGGGACAGAGGGGTTCTTACAATACAGGAAAGTTGGGGATCTTCCACCAGATGAGAACCTCAAATGTCCATGCACAAATGATACCTGGAGAAGTTGTAGGCAGGTATGAAGCACCTGAGAGAGCAAAAGTCATCTTCCATGGCAAACAACCATGGGATGTGTCTGAATCTGCCTCTCTCTTCTTATTGTAGACAAGGTGGAACAATCCAGGCCTGAGTGGAGAGCTGTTCCCGGGTGCCAATGGTTGATATACATTCTACCTTATGAAAGTGTCACAGGAAGTAGGGGAAACCTCCATCTTATGTAACCCTTGGAAGCAACTGTTAGGACAAAGTGGTTGCCAAGGCAGTGACCTCATTCAGTTCCAAAGAATGTGACATACCTCATTTCCTTGGTGATGGAACTCTCTGAACTTGGTATCCAAGAAGCCAGGCACCCAGAGGCAGTCCCAGTCCCAGGCCCAGTGGGCTCACTTGTTTGGATTTACCAAGGACAGAGTCAGTTTTCTTGGTACCTAATGATGTGAGGATGGCCAAATGCCAGGAGAGCTCTGAAGATGGACCTTTCCTGAGAAAACAGGTAGTGGCTAACCACTTTTTCCTGACATCTTCACAGAGTTGGTCAAGGAAACAAGATCTGAGAGAAGACAGGCCATTTCGGGGGAACATAGTATGGCCCACCAGTCAGAGGACACTCCGGATAGTCACAGACCTACTTGGGGGAAGGAGGTGCCTTTGTGGGAGTGGGTGTGGGTTTGTTGTTTTGTCTCATGTTCTGAGAATAGATCGAAAAGGCGGTTTGTTTGGTTTGGAGTAGACAGTTTCTAGTAAGTCATTTGACAAGGCGAGTGTTTCTGTTTATGTGTATCCCACTGTGTCCGTTGTTGTAGACATTAGAAAAGAGAATGCATTAATGGATGTGTCCTGTCTAGTATAAATCTTCCCTATAATTCATCCTGCCCAATATATGAATGGACTGCAGCTTGTCTTATCGATGTGCAACACCTGCTATCTTTCTAAGTTGTTGTTTTCTTCCTGAATTCTGGCCACTCTCCAGAATGGGCTCAGGCTTTTGTGTCCAAAATATGTACCACCTCCAAGCTCTGTGACATGGCCATGTAAAGGATAGTTGAAGAGAATGGCGAGCATCTCAGAAAACTCAGATATCAGTGTGACCAGGAAAGTCTTAGTGCAGAAACACTGCTTTGGGCTTTTTGCTTACTTATTGTTGTGTTGCACTGAATGTCAGGAAGGTCTTTGCCTCAGGCCACCCCTTTGTGAAGCCTGAAGAAAACAGTTTTCAAATGGAAATGAATGGGCCTCACCTGTGGTTCTTTGCTTAATTGCTTTGGAAAGGGATGTGTCTTTATCAGCCTCTTGGTCCTGTGTGTGGCTGTGACTTAGATTCTCAGCACCTGATGGATCTTAAGAATGATCCCATGTGAGCTTCCAAAACTAAATGGCAAAAAATTTCATTCATTGTGGATGAAGACTCTTGCCTTCCTATGTTAGGTTCCTGCACTCCAACAAATATGAATAGGGATTCTGTGAGTCAAATGAGTTCTTCAAAGCCCAGCAGAGGTGCTTGTGTTTTCGCATGACTCTAAATCACCTAAAGAATCGATACCTAAAATCAGTAGCCCTCAAATTGGAGAAACATAGAAGTATTAACGGCAGGCTTATTTGTTCACTCCTGGTTCACAGCAACGGTGTCCAGGCTACCCTGACTTTAGGCAAATGAGGGGCAAACGAGCTGATTTTGGACACTGTCTTGAACTGCACCCCTCATGAAAACCTCCAGCCAGAGTTTAAGATGATTGACTATATGGAATAAGGTGAGGGCCACGTGGGAGTGTTTTGGTTTTAATGTTGGTCATTTGTGTGGCATTGGAAAAAATGACTGGTTCCACGTGGGCTTGAACTCTGGTGTGATTCCCCTTAAACACTGGGTTTTGGAACTGAACTCAAAGAAGCATCGCTATGAATTTTGTTGGGATTTTAAGAGGCCACGCATGAAAGTCGCTCTTGGAAACTGAGACCTAGGCCCCGGGTAGATTTCCACAGAGGCCTGGGAATCTCAGCAAGGATATCACATGATTTTATTCTTAAAGAAATGGCAGCCATAGTTGAGAGTCAAAACACACATGCACCTCACATTGTAGACCTCAATGGGCCTGGCCTAATGTGACCTTTTGTCCATTCTTTGGGAAGCCTTGCCTGTGGGATTTCTCCAGAGATTTCATTGAAATGAGCTTCCTCACCATTTAATCTTTGCTGAATGAATTGAAACCCACAGTGCCTCCAACTTCATGCTTGAAAAATGGCTAGATAAATACCATGAAATTTTTGAAATTCCTATGACCAGGTGGCACTGGAGAAACATTGGATGTCCTATTGCTGATCATGAGTATACCAGACAGTGCCTTGATTTACTGACTTTCATGGAAATGGTGTAGAACAGAGATGCCAGTAAGTTGGAGCCTGCTGAGTAGTGGGTCTAGAGCAGTGCTGGGGAGGTGTTTGATAAAACATCCGTGGTAGGGCCATGTGGATCTACCATTGGATTCCAAATGGCTTGTAACTGACATGGTGCTGCCAGCAGACCCTTATATGTAAAGGCATCTTGTTATATGGAGAGTTTTAAGAGGAAAATTAAGAATCAGGTTGATATGGACAAGGGGGCAATGGGGCAAGCTGTGAGAGATAGAAGCCTAGTTGGTGCATTCTCTTGCAGACCCTGACCCACCACACGTGACAGAACTCCCTCCAGCACTGTGTCCCAGTTTAGCTGCTAGTATTTCGTGAAACAAATACCAAACTCACAGTGCAGCAGCCTAAACACCACAAAAAGTGGAGGAGGACCAAATGGCTTCACAGTTCACACGGGGAGACGGGGAGACACTTAGTCCCCAGTGGCCTCAGTTTACCTATAAAGAGAGGATTCAGCACTGCTTCATCTTGTTCATTGGAAAATAAGAAACCATGTCCTCCAGGTCACATAGATGCAGACCCAGCTTTGATGGTCTCACTACAAAGGAAGCCAAATCTCATGAAAACAACATATATTTCAAGTGCGGAAGCTCAGAGGCAGTTTCTCAAAAAGTTTTTAGGCCAGCAGAGTTACATGTTTGTGGAGTGTTTACCATGTCCCTTACTTTTGGAAACTCCTAAACCACCTCCAAGGTTGTGAACTCCTGAGCATTTTCCATTCCAGATATGTATTCACTGATTGTGTAACTCTTCTCCTCTAATTGTGTCTTACTTGGGGTGAAGGTAATGTCAAGGCATTGTTTTGGATGAGAGCGGGAGGATATTTGTGCAGCATATATTTACATACACATTGGATTCATTTTCCAATTTTTCATTCGAAGTACTGAATCCCTGACACTAACCCATACCTAGTAGACTCAGACTATTCTTCCTAATATAATGGGGAAAATTAACACAACACAATAGAAATACAAGCACTTCAGAGGAGACATGTTCTATAGTTGGACTTGACATTTGCATTATATAAGGTAGGAGTTATACATCTAGTCAAATTTTAATTGAAATATTCTCCATGTGTTTTTAAACTTAACAAATATGTGAATACTTGTTTCCAATTTCTGTAGCCTATTCACACATGTATATTTATATGCATATATAGAATCCTACCAGGTATCACACGTACATTTTTGTAAGGTGGATGTCTTGGCAGATACAAATTGTGAGAAGTGTTCACTCCTCCTAAATGCTGTTGGAAATGAAAATTCAACCTATAAGAGAGCGTCCTAGAAGAACAACATTATACATAAACTCATGTTCAGTAACATAAATATTTTTGCATCTGTGGATGATATATATTTACTGATGAATTTCGATTGGCATTTATATTGGTACTTTTTAATGTCTGTGAGTGTTGTGTGTGTGTGTGTGTGTGTGTGTGTGTGTGTGTGTGTATAGATATAGATATAGATATACTCTCCAAAGTTTTCCAAATATGAAATATATGTGTGTAGTATACACTCTCTAAATTCATTCATGTTCATGTATGTGGATTTATAATCAAATTTTCACAAGATTATAATCAGAAATATTCATCCACCTGAAATACATATTTGTTTCCTAGTACTGACTACTAACTTCAGTGAAGGGTGCATACAAATCCTAATTATTCTACAGTATCTGACCCAGTCTAACATCAATGCAAGTAGACTCCTATGGGACATGATATGTAATTTGTCATTCATTTGTATTCGACACTGGTACATTATTGTTTCTTCAGTTTTTGCACATCATAGGATATACATTTCATCCCCAAGTTCACAAATTAATAGGCATTTGTTTCAACATTAATCACTTCTTGCTTCAGAACACATGTATTGTCAGGGTTTCTTGACTGGTCTTTTCATGAGACTTCTTTCCAAACACATTATTTTGAATTTCCATAATCATTTTGAAGCAAAACTCACACACTCTTCATGATAAACCAAAACACTAATATTTCCATTAGATATATAACTGGTTGGAATGAATGATTGTATATCAATATACAATTTCCTTTTATTTTTCAGATATCATTTCAATTCATTATTTAAAGTTCAAAAAAGTTATATTATTTATTCACAGTATGGTCTATTCGTGGTTTTTCTCTATGTTCATAGAAACAGTGTACACCTATTTGTACCCCCGATTCTAATTTTACATCTTCAATATATTGCTCCCAGAAATGGTGAAAGAAATACTCATGTCACCTCATTATCACAGTAATATTCTGGACAAAAAATGGAAAGGTCACACTTATGATTGTACCAAAGCCTAAATGGAAAGTGAACATGGATTTCTAAAAACATCCATGTCCAGGTTGCCTAATGCTGTCAATTGTCACTCCTATTGGTGACTACATATTTGTTTTTTCCTAATTTATATATTGAAACTCAACCCTGTTGAAAATGTCTAATTCTATCCCTCACTTTATACTTTGCCTGATTTCGTAATGTTTCCATTGATATCTTCTTTTCTACATATTTTCCCCAGTTCAACATAGTGTCTGACTCTTCATATGTGCTGAGATTTACATTCACTCTATAACCAAAAGTCTATTGCTAAAGAACTTTTGGTCCAAATCCTATACTCACTCGTCTTCCTAAACCTACCGACTATCTTCCTAATCCTACTGAATATCCCTTTTTGACTGGATGTTCTCTTCTAAATTCAATCATCCAATGTACAAGGTCCTATGCCATTGTATATCAAATTATCTGAGACATCTTTGCAGAACATAATTCAAAGCTAAGTATCCCAATCAAGGGCAAAACCCTTCTGGGCTTCAAAGCATACCTAGATTTCTTTTTTCATACTTATATTTCACCTCTATATTCTTGTAAATATTGCAGGTTCCCAATCCCATTATTCATCGCACAGAATCATTCGTCACCAAATCAAACCTGTTTTTAACCCCAAGTATACACTGTTCCCTCAATCATTTTACAGAAGAGCAGGGACAGAGGGGTTCTTACAATATAGGAAAGTTGGGGATCTTCCACCAGATGAGAACCTCAAATGTCCATGCACAAATGATACCTGGAGAAGTTGTAGGCAGGTATGAAGCACCTGAGAGAGCAAAAGTCATCTTCCATGGCAAACAACCATGGGATGTGTCTGAATCTGCCTCTCTCTTCTTATTGTAGACAAGGTGGAACAATCCAGGCCTGAGTGGAGAGCTGTTCCCGGGTGCCAATGGTTGATATACATTCTACCTTATGAAAGTGTCACAGGAAGTAGGGGAAACCTCCATCTTAAGTAACCCTTGGAAGCAACTGTTAGGACAAAGTGGTTGCCAAGGCAGTGACCTCATTCAGTTCCAAAGAATGAGACATACCTCATTTCCTTGGTGATGGAACTCTCTGAACTTGGTATCCAAGGAGCCAGGCACCCAGAGGCAGTCCCATTCCCAGGCCCAGTGGGCTCACTTGTTTGGATTTACCAAGGACAGAGTCAGTTTTCTTGGTACCTAATGATGTGAGGATGGCCAAATGCCAGGAGAGCTCTGAAGATGGACCTTTCCTGAGAAAACAGGTAGTCGCTAACCACTTTTTCCTGACATCTTCACAGAGTTGGTCAAGGAAACAAGATCTGAGAGAAGACAGGCCATTTTGGGGGAACATAGTATGGCCCACCAGTCAGAGGACACTCCGGATAGTCACAGACCTACTTGGGGGAAGGAGGTGCCTTTGTGGGAGTGGGTGTGGGTTTGTTGTATTGTCTCATGTTCTGAGAATAGATCGAAAAGGCGGTTTGTTTGGTTTGGAGCAGACAGTTTCTAGTAAGTCATTTGACAAGGCGAGTGTTTCTGTTTATGTGTATCCCACTGTGTCCGTTGTTGTAGACATTAGAAAAGAGAATGCATTAATGGATGTGTCCTGTCTAGTATAAATCTTCCCTATAATTCATCCTGCCCAATATATGAATGGACTGCAGCTTGTTTTATTGATGTGCAACACCTGCTATCTATCTAAGTTGTTGTTTTCTTCCTGAATTCTGGCCACTCTCCAGAATGGGCTCAGGGATTTGTGTCCAAAATATGTATCACCTCCAAGCTCTGTGACATGGCCATGTAAAGGATAGTTGAAGAGAATGGCGAGCATCTCAGAAAACTCAGATATCAGTGTGACCAGGAAAGTCTCAGTGCAGAAACACTGCTTTGGGCTTTTTGCTTACTTATTGTTGTGTTGCACTGAATGTCAGGAAGGTCTTTGCCTCAGGCCACCCCTTTGTGAAGCCTGAAGAAAACAGTTTTCAAATGGAAATGAATGGGCCTCACCTGTGGTTCTTTGCTTAATTTCTTTGGAAAGGGATGTGTCTTTATCAGCCTCTTGGTCCTGTGTGTGGCTGTGACTTAGATTCTCAGCACCTGATGGATCTTAAGAATGATCCCATGTGAGCTTCCAAAACCAGAATGGCAAAAAAATATCATTCATTGTGGATGAAGACTCTTGCCTTCCTCTGTTAGGTTCCTGCACTCCAACAAATATGAATAGGGATTCTGTGAGTCAAATGAGTTCTTCAAAGCCCTGCAGAGGTGCTTGTGTTTTCGCATGACTCTAAATCACCTAAAGAATCGATACCTAAAATCAGTAGCCCTCAAATTGGTGAAACATAGAAGTATTAACGGCAGGCTTATTTGTTCACTCCTGGTTCACAGCAACGGTGTCCAGGCTACCCTGACTTTAGGCAAATGAGGGGCAAACGAGCTGATTTTGGACACTGTCTTGGACTGCACCCCTCATGGAAACCTCCAGCCAGAGTTTAAGATGATTGACTATATGGAATAAGGTGAGGGCCATGTGGGAGTGTTTTGGTTTTAATGTTGGTCATTTGTGTGGCATTGGAAAAAATGACTGGTTCCACGTGGGCTTGAACTCTGGTGTGATTCCCCTTAAACACTAGGTTTTGGAACTGAACTCAGAGAAGCATTGCTATGAATTTTGTTGGGATTTTAAGAGGCCACGCATGTAAGTCGCTCTTGGAAACTGAGACCTAGGCCCCGGGTAGATTTCCACAGAGGCCTGGGAATCTCAGCAATGATATCACATGATTTTTTCTTAAAGAAATGGCATCCATAGTTGAGAGTCAAAACACACATGCACCTCACATTGTAGACCTCAATGGGCCTGGCCTAATGTGACCTTTTGTCCATTCTTTGGGAAGCCTTGCCTGTGAGATTTCTCCAGAGATTTCATTGAAATGAGCTTCCTCACCATTTAATCTTTGCTGAATGAATTGAAACCCACAGTGCCTCCAACTTCATGCTTGAAAAATGGCTAGATAAATACCTTGAAATTTTTGAAATTCCTATGACCAGGTGGCACTGGAGAAACATTGGATGTCCTATTGCTGATCATGAGTATACCAGACAGTGCCTTGATTTACTGAGTTTCATGAAAATGGTGTAGAACAGAGATGCCAGTAAGTTGGAGCCTGCTGAGTAGTGGGTCTAGAGCAGTGCTGGGGAGGTGTTTGATACAACATCCGTGGTAGGGCCATGTGGATCTACCATTGGATTCCAAATGGCTTGTAACTGACATGGTGCTGCCAGCAGACACTTATATGTAAAGGCATCTTGTTATATGGAGAGTTTTAAGAGGAAAATTAAGAATCAGGTTGATATGGACAAGGGGGCAATGGGGCAAGCTGTGAGAGATAGAAGCCTAGTTGGTGCATTCTCTTGCAGACCCTGACCCACCACACGTGACAGAACTCCCTCCAGCACTGTGTCCCAGTTTAGCTGCTAGTATTTCGTGAAACAAATACCAAACTCACAGTGCAGCAGCCTAAACACCACAAAAAGTGGAGGAGGACCAAATGGCTTCACAGTCCACACGGGGAGACGGGGAGACACTTAGTCTCTAGTGACCTTAATTTACCTAAAAAGAGAGGATTCAGCACTGCTTCATCTTGTTCATTGGAAAATAAGAAACCATGTCCTCCAGGTCACATAGATGCAGACCCAGCTTTGATGGTCTCACTACAAAGGAAGCCAAATCTCATGAAAACAACATATATTTCAAGTGCGGAAGCTCAGAGGCAGTTTCTCAAAAAGTTTTTAGGCCAGCAGAGCTCCATGTTTGTGGAGTGTTTACCCTGTCCCTTACTTTTGGAAACTCCTCTACCACCTCCAAGGTAGTGTACTCCTGAGCATTTTCCATTCCAGATATGTATTCACTGATTTTGTAACTCTTCTCCTCTAATTGTGTCTTACTTGGGGTGAAGGTAATGTCAAGGCATTGTTCTGGATGAGAGCGCGAGGATATTTGTGCAGCATATATTTACATACACATTGGATTCATTTTCCAATTTTCCATTTGAAGTACTGAATCCCGGACACTAAAACTTACCTAGTAGACTCAGACTATTCATCCTAATATAATGGGGAAATTTAACCCAACACAATAGAAATACAAGCACTTCAGAGGAGGCATGTTGTATAGTTGGACTTGACGTTTGCATTATATAAGGTAGGAGTTATAAATCTCGTCAAATTTTAATTGAAATATTCTCCATGTGTTTTTAAACTTAACAAATATGTGAATACTTGTTTCGAATTTCTGTAACCTATTCACACATGTATATTTATATGCATATATAGAATCCTACCAGGTATCACACATACATTTATGTGAGGTGGCTGTCTTGGCAGATACAAATTATGAGAAGTGTTCACTCCTCCTAAATGCTGTTGGAAATGAAAATTCAACCTATAGGAGAACGTCCTAGTAGAACAAAATTATGCATAAACTCATGTTCAGTAAAATAAATATTTTTGCATCTGTGGATGATATATATTTACTGATGAATTTCTATTGGCATTTATATTGGTACTTTTTAATGTCTGTGAATGTTGTGTGTGTGTGTGTGTGTCTGTGTGTGTGTGTGTGTGTGTGTCTGTGTGTGTGTGTGTCTGTGTGTGTGTATAGACATAGATATATATATACTCTCCAAATTTTTCAAAATATGAAAAAATGTGTCTAATATATACTCTCTAAATTCATTCATGTACATGTATGTGGATTTATAATCAACTTTTCACAAGATTATAATCAAAAATATTCATCCACCTGAAATACATATTTGTTTCATAGTACTGAAAACTAACTTCAGTGAATGGTGCATACAAATCCTAATTACTCTACAGTAACTGACCCAGTCTAACATCGATGCAAGAAGACTCCTATGGGACATGATATGTAATTTGTCATTCATTTGTATTCGACACTGGTACATTATTGTTTCTTCAGTTTTTGCACATCATAGGATATACATTGCATCCACAAGTTCACAAATTAATAGGCATTTGTTTCAACTTTAATGACTTCTTGCTTCAGAACACATGTATTGTCAGGGTTTCTTGACTGGTCCTTTCATCAGACTTCTTTCCAAACACATAATTTTGAATTTCCATAATCATTTTGAAGCAAAACTCACACACTCTTCATGATAAACCAAAACACTAATATTTCCAATAGATATATAACTGGTTGGAATGAATGATTGTATATCAATATACGATTTCCTTTAATTTTTCAGATATCAGTTCAATTCATTATTTAAAGTTGAAAAAATTATATTATTTATTCACAGTATGGTCTATTCATGCTTTTTTTCTATGTTCATAGAAACAGGGTACACCTCTTTGTACCCCGATTCTAATATTACATCTTCAATATATTGCTCCCAGAAATGGTGAAAGAAATACTCATGTCACCTCATTATCACAGTAATATTCTGGACAAAAAATGGAAAGGTCACACTTATGATTGTACCAAAGCCTAAATGGAAAGTGAACATGGATTTCTAAAAACATCCATATCCAGGTTGCCTAATGCTGTCAATTGTCAATGCTATTGGTGACTACATATTTGTTTTTTCCTATTTATATATTCATCTCAACACTGTTGAAAATGTCTAATTCTATCACTCACTTTATACTTTGCCTCATTTCGTAATGTTTCTATTGATATCTGCTTTTCTACATATTTTCCCCAGTTCAAAATAGTGACTGACTCTTCATATGTGCTGACATTTACATTCACTCTATAACCAAAAGTCTATTGCTAAAGAACTTTTGGTCCAAATCCTATACTCACTCGTCTTCCTAAACCTACCGACTATCTTCCTAATCCTACTGAATATCCCTTTTTGACTGGATGTTCTCTTCTAAATTCAATCATCCAATGTACAAGGTCCTATGCCATTGTATATCAAATTATCTGAAACATCTTTGCAGAACATAATTCAAAGCTAAGTATCCCAATCAAGGGCAAAACCCTTCTGGGCTTCAAAGCATACCTAGATTTCTGTTTTCATACTTATATTTCACCTCTATATTCTTGTAAATATTGCAGGTTCCCAATGCCATTATTCATCGCACAGAATCATTCGTCACCAAATCAAACCCGTTTTTAACCCCAAGTATACACTGTTCCCTCAATCATTTTACAGAAGAGCAGGGACAGAGGGGTTCTTACAATACAGGAAAGTTGGGGATCTTCCACCAGATGAGAACCTCAAATGTCCATGCACAAATGATACCTGGAGAAGTTGTAGGCAGGTATGAAGCACCTGAGAGAGCAAAAGTCATCTTCCATGGCAAACAACCTGGTCAGGATGAAGGGATGTGTCTGAATCTGCCTCTCTCTTCTTACTGTAGACAAGGTGGAACAATCCAGGCCTGAGTGGAGAGCTGTTCCAGGGTGCCAATGGTTGATATACATTCTACCTTATGAAAGTGTCACAGGAAGTAGGGGAAACCTCCATCTTATGTAACCCTTGGAAGCAACTGTTAGGACAAAGTGGTTGCCAAGGCAGTGACCTCATTCAGTTCCAAAGAATGTGACATACCTCATTTCCTTGGTGATGGAACTCTCTGAACTTGGTATCCAAGAAGCCAGGCACCCAGAGGCAGTCCCAGTCCCAGGCCCAGTGGGCTCACTTGTTTGGATTTACCAAGGACAGAGTCAGTT
Organism: Callospermophilus lateralis; assembly: GCF_048772815.1. Taxonomy (NCBI): domain Eukaryota; kingdom Metazoa; phylum Chordata; class Mammalia; order Rodentia; family Sciuridae; genus Callospermophilus; species Callospermophilus lateralis. The sequence continues at coordinate 259,723 of NW_027514294.1, forward strand.
TTCTTGGTACCTAATGATGTGAGGATGGCCAAATGCAAGGAGAGCTATGAAGATGGACCTTTCCTGAGAAAACAGGTAGTGGCTAACCACTTTTTCCTGACATCTTCACAGAGTTGGTCAAGGAAACATGATCTGAGAGAAGACAGGCCATGTCGAGGGAACATAGTATGGCCCACCAGTCAGAGGATACTTCGGATAGTCAAAGACCTACTTGGGGGCAGGAGGTGCCTTTGTGGGAGTGGGTGTGGGTTTGTTGTTTTGTCTCATGTTCTGAGAATAGATAGGAAAGGCGTTTTGTTTGGTTTGGAGTGGACAGTTTCTAGTAAGTCATTTGACACGGCGAGTGTTTCTGTTTCTGTGTATCCCACTGTGTCCGTTGTTGTAGACATTAGAAAAGAGAATGCATTAATGGATGTGTCCTGTCTAGTATAAATCTTCCCTATAATTCATCCTGCCCAATGTATGAATGGACTGCAGCTTGTCTTATCGATGTGCAACACCTGTTATCTTTCTAAGTTGTTGTTTTCTTCCTGAATTCTGGCCACTCTCCAGAATAGGCTCATGGATTTGTGTCCAAAATATGTACCACCTCCAAGCTTTGTGACATGGCCATGTACTGGATAGTTGAAGAGAATGGCGAGCATGTCAGAAAACTCAGATATCAGTGTGACCAGGAAAGTCTCAGTGCAGAAACACTGCTTTGGGCTTTTTGCTTACTTATTGCTGTGTTGCACTGAATGTCAGGAAGGTCTTTGCCTCAGGCCACCCGTTTGTGAAGCCTGAAGAAAACAGTTTTCAAATGGAAATGAATGGGCCTCACCTGTGGCTCTTAGCTTAATTGCGTTGGAAAGGGATGTGTCTTTATCAGCCTCTTGGACCTGTGTGTGGCTGTGACTTAGATTCTCAGCACCTGATGGATCTTAAGAATGATCCCATGTGAGCTTCCAAACCACAATGGCAAAAAATATCATTCATTTTGGATGAAGTCTCTTGCCTTCCTCTGTTAGGTTGCTGCACTCCATCAAATGAGAATAGGGATTATTTAGGTCAAATGAGTTCTTCAAAGCCCTGCAGAGGTGCTTGTGTTTTCGCTTGACTCTAAATCACCTAAAGAATTGATACCTAAAATCAGTAGACCTCAAATTGGAGAAACATAGAAGTATTAACGGCAGGTTTATTTGTTCACTCCTGGTTCACAGAAACGGTGTCCAGCCTACCCTGACTTTAGGCAAATGAGGGGCAAACGAGCTGATTTTGGAGACTGTCTTGGGCTGCGCCCCTCATGGAAACCTCCAGCCAGATGTTAAGATGATTGACTATATGGAATAAGATGAGGGCTATGTGGGAGTGTTTTGGTTTTAATGTTGCTCATTTGTGTGGCATTGGAATAAATGACTGTGTCCACGTGGGCTTGAACTCTGGTGTGATTCCCCTTAGAGACTGGGTTTTGGAACTGAACTCAGAGAAGCATTGCCATGAATTTTGTTGGGATTTTAAGAGGCCATGCATGAAAGTCGCTCTTGGAAACTGAGACCTAGGCCCCGGGTGGATTTCCACAGAGGCCTGGGAATCTCAGCAAGGATATCACATGATTTTATCCTTAAAGAAATGGCAGCCATAATTGAGAGTCAAAACACACATGGACCTCACATTATAGAATTCAATGGGCCTCGCCTAATGTGACCTTCTGTCCACTCTTTGGGAAGCCTTGCCTGTGAGAGTTCTCCAGAGATTTTATTGAAATGAGCTTCCTCACCATTTAATCTTTGCTGAATGAATTGAAACCCACAGTGCCTCCAACTTCATGCTTGAAAAATGGCTAGATAAATACCATGAAATTTTTGAAATACCTATGACCAGGTGGTACTGGAGAAACATTGGATGTCCTTTTGCTGATCATGATTATACCAGACAGTGCCTTGATTTACTGAGTTTCATGAAAATGGTGTAGAACAGAGATGCCAGTAGTTTGTAGCCTGCTGAGTAGTGGGTCTAGAGCAGTGGTGGGGAGGTGTTTGATAAAACATTCGTGGAAGGGCCTTGTGGATCTACCATTGGATTCCAAATGGCTTGTAACTGACATGGTGCAGCCAGCTGACCCTTATATGTAAAGGCATCTTGTTATATGGAGAGTTTTCAGAGGAAAATTAAGAATCAGGTTGATATGGAAAAGGGGGCAATGGGGAAAGCTGTGAGAGATAAAAGCCTAGTTGGTGCATTCTCTTGCAGACCCTGACCCACCACACGTGACAGAATTCCCTCCAGCTCTGTGTCCCAGTTTAGCTCCTACTATTTCGTGAAACAACTACCAAACTCACAGTGCAGCAGCAAAAACTCCACAAAAAATGGAGGAGGACCAAATGGCTTCACAGTCCACACGGGGAGACACTTAGACCCCAGTGGCCTCAGTTTACTTACAAAGAGAGGATTCAGCACTGCTTCATCTTGTTCATTGGAAAATAAGAAACCATGTCCTCCAGGTCACATAGATGTAGACCCAGCTTTGATGGTCTCACTACAAAGGAAGCCAAATCTCCTGAAAACAACATATATTTCAAGTGCGGAAGCTCAGAGGCAGTTTCTCAAAAAGTTTTTAGGCCAGCAGAGCTCCATGTTTGTGGAGTGTTTACCCTGTCCTTTGCTTTTTGAAACTCCTCTACCGCCTCCAGAATGTGAACTCCTTAGCATTTTCCATTCCAGATATGTATTCACTGATTTTGTAACTCTTCTCCTCTAGTTGTGTCTTACTTGTGGTGAAGGTAATGTCAAGGCATTGTTCTGGATGAGAGCGGGAGGATATTTGTGCAGCGTATATTTACATACACATTGGATTCTTTTTCCAATTTTTCATTCGAAGTACTGAATCCCTGACAATAACCCATACCTAGTAGACTCAGACTATTAATCCTAATATAATCGTGAAAATTAACCCAACACAATAGAAATACAAGCACTTCAGAGGAGACATGTTGTATAGTTGGACTTGACATTTGCCTTATATAAGGTTGGAGTTATAAATCTAGTCAAATTTTAATTGTAATATTGTCCATGTGTTTTTAAACTTAACAAATATGTGAATTCTTGTTTCCCTTTTCTGTAGCCTATTCACACATGTATATTTATATGCATATATAGAATCCTACCAGGTATCACACGTGCATTTTTGTGAGGTGGCTGTCTTGGCAGATACAAATTGTGAGAAGAGTTCACTCCTCCTAAATGCTTTTGGAAATGAAAATTCAACCTATAGGAGAGCGTCCTATTAGAAAAACATTATATATAATCTCATGTTTAGTAAAATAAATATTTTTTGCATTTGTAGATGATATATATTTACTGATGAATTTCGATTGGCATTTATATTGGTACTTTTTAATGTCTGTGAGTGTTGTGTGTGTGTGTGTGTGTGTGTGTATATATATATATATATAGATATAGATATAGATATATAGATATAAATATAGATATACTCTCCAAATTTTTCAAAGTATGAAATATATGTGTCTTATTTTGCACTTCCTAAACTTTTCATATTCATGAATGTGGATTTATAATTATCTTTTCACAAGATTATTCTCAGAAACATTCATATACCCTACGAGACTCTTACCACTAATACTAATATAATGGAGAAAAAGAACCCAAACAGAATAGATACAAGCATTTCAGAAGAGACATGGTGTATAGTTGGACTTGCCTTTTGCATAATATAAGGTAGGAGTTATAAATCTATTCAATTTATTGAAATAATTTTCCATGTGTTATTTTTTTTGACACAACACAAAATTTAATCTTTGAAAAATAAATAAAATTGACACTTCCTTAACCAAGCTAATGAAGAAAAAAAACCTCAAATTACTAAAATTAAGGATCATAAAGGAACTTTTACAGAGTACACAACTAAAATACAGAGAATAATTGAAAACTAATTTGAAAATTTATAGTCTAATAAATTAAAATACCATGATGACATCAATAAAATTTTAGAGATATACCCAAACTTAATTAGTAGGACGTGAACAATTTAAACAAATCAATTTCAAGCAATGAAATAGAAGTTGCTGTCAACAGCCTACCAATCAAGCAAAGCCCAGGAACAGACAGATTCTCAGCCATGTTCTACAAGACCTTCAAAGAAGCATTCATCACAATACTTTTCAAATTATTCCATAAAATAGAAAAGGATGGAACTCCTCCAAATTCATTCCATGAGGCTATTATCACTCACATACCAAAATCAGACAAAGACACATCAAGGAAAGAAATCTTCAGAGCAATATTCCTGACAAAGATATATAGAAAAATTCTCAATAAAATTCTTTTTTTTAAGCCAAAGTTAATCAAAAGGGATAAAGAGGGACACTACACACTATTCCATGTGTTTTTAAAGTTAAGAAATATATGAATTCCTGTCTCCCTTTCTCTGTAGCCTATTAAGCACATGTATTTTTATATGCACAAATAGAATCCTACCTGGTTTCACACGTACATTATTGTAAGGTGGCTGACTTGGCAGATACTATTTGTGAGAAGAGATCACTCCTCCTAAACGCTGTTGGTACAGAAAATTCAACCCATGGGTGAGCTTCCTAGATGAACAACATTATACATACATCCATGTTCAGTAAAATGAATATTTTGGGATATGCGGATGAGTTATTTTTCATGATGAATTTCGATTGACATATATATTGCGACATTATAATGTGTGTGTGTTTGTCTCTCTCTCTCTCTCTCTCTCTCTCTCTATATATATATATATATATATATATATATATATATATATAGTCTCCAGATTTTCCAAAATATGAAATATATGTCTTCTTATACACCACCTGAATTCATTCATATTCATATATGTGGATTTATAATCAACTTTTAACAAGTTTATTCTCAGAAATATACATCCACTGAAATACATATTTGTTTCCTAGTACTGAAAACTAAATTCAGGGAAGGGTTCTTACAAATCCTAATATTTCTAGACTAACTGACCAAGTTTAACATCAATGCAAATACATTCCTATTGGATATGATGTGTTTTTTAAAGTTCATTTTTATTCAAACTTGGTGCGTTATTATTTATTCAGTTTATGGACATCATAAAATATATCCTTTCATTCACAAGTTCACAAATTTATAAATATTTGGTTTACATTCAATCACTTCCTCCTTCGGAACACATATATTCCTCTATGTTTCTTGACTGGTCTTTTCACTAGACTTCTTTCTAAACACATTATTTTCGATTCCATTATCATTTTTGAAGCAAAACTCACACACTATTCATGATAAACGGTAACCCTAATAATACCATTAGATATATAACTTGTTGGAATGAATGTACATATATTAATATATGATTTCGTCTATATTTTCAGATATTAAAACAATCCATTATGTAAATTTGGAACCAGTCACATAATTTTTTCACAGTATGGTCTATTAATGCATCATCTCTATATTCATCAACACAGGGTAAACCTCTTAGTATCCCCAGTACTAATTTATATGTTTTCAAAATATTGCTCCCAGAAAAGGTGGAAGAAATACTCATGTCACCTGATCTACATATACATATTATCACAGTAATATTCTGGACACAAAATGCAAAGGTCACCATTATGATTGCAATAAAGCCTCAATGGAATGTGAACATGGATTACTAAAAACATCCATGTCCAGTTTGCCTAATGCTCTCAAATGTCAATCCAATTGGTGACTACATTTTTGTTTCTTTTTAAGATTATGTATTCAACCTCAACCCTGTTGAAAATGTCAAATCTTATCACTCACGTTATACTTTGCCTGATTTTCTAATGTCTCTATTGATGTCTGCCTTCCTACATATTTTTCCCAGTTCATCATTGTGCCCAACTTTTCACATATGGTGCCATTTATATTCACTCTCTAACCGAAACCTATTGCTAAAGAACTTTTGGTCCAAATCCTAGACTCACTCTTCCTCCTAAACCTACTGACTATCTTTCTAATCCTACACACTATCCCTTTTTCACTGGATGTTCTCTTCTACATTCAATCATCTGAGGTACAGGGTCTTATGCCATTGTATATCGATTTGCATCGACCTCGGTGCAAAACATTAATCAAGCTAAGGATCCCAATCAAGAGCCCAAATCCTTCTGGGCTTCAAATATTACCTAGATTTCTGTTTTCATAGTTATATTTTACCTCTATATTCTTATAAATATTGCTGGTTCCCAATACCATTATTCATCCAGCAGAATGATTCCTAAGCCAAATGGAACATGCTATTAACCCTAACCATACAATGTTCCCTCAATCTCACTTTACAGAAGAGCAGGGATAAAGTTGATATTACAATACAGGAAGTTAGGAGATCTTCCACCTGCTGAGTACCTCAAAATCCATGCAGAAATAATCCCTGGAGAAGATGTAGGCAGCTATGAAAGACCTGAGAGAACAAAAGTCATATTCCATGGCAAACAACATGGTCAGGATTAAAGGATGTGTCTGAGTCAGCCTCTCTATTCTTAATGCAGGGAAGATGGACCAAAGCAGGCCTGTGTGGAGAGCTGTTCCCAGGTGACTATGGTTTCTATACCATTCTAACATGTGAAAGTATCACAGGAAGTAGGGCAGCCTCCATGTCAGGAGACACTAGGATGCAACTGTTAGGACAAAGTAGTGGCCAAGACAGGGACCTCATTTATTTCCTGAAGGTAGTGACCTCACCTCATTTCCTTGGCGATGGAACTCTCTGAATTTTGTGATCCAGGAAGCCAGGCACCAGAGCCAGTCCAAGTCCCAGTCGCAGTGGGCTCACTTGTTTGGATTTACTAAGGACAGAGTCAGTCTTTCTTGGTACCTACTGATGTAAGGGTTGCCAAATACTAAGAAAGCTCTGAAGAGGGGTCTTTCCTGAGAGGACAGGAATTGGCTCACCACTGCCTCCTGACAACTTCACAGAGTTGACCAAGGAGACCAGATCTGAGACAGAAAGGCCATTTGTGGGGAACATCGTATGGCCTACCAGTCAGAGGACACTCCAGATAGTGACAGACCTACTTGGGGGAAGGAGTTGCATTTGTGGGTGTTGGTTTGTGTTTGTGGTTTTTTTCCATGTTCTGAGAATAGGTAAAAAAGGAGGTTTGTTTGGATTGGAGTGGACTGTTTCCAGTAAGTCATTTGACAAGGAGACTGTTTCTATGTCCGTGTATCCCACTGTGTTTTTCTTTGTGGATATTAGAAAAAAATAGCTCATGGGGTGTGTCCTGTCTAGTAGAAAGCTTCCCAGCATGCATCCTTTCCAATTAATGAATGGACTGAGGCTTGCCTTATCCATGGGCAACACCTGCTATCTACCTAATTTTCCATTTTTTCATGAATTCTGGCCACTCTCAAGATTAGTATCATGTATTTTTGTACAAGATATGTACCACCTCCAAGCTCTGTGACATGGCCATGTACTGGATAGCTGAAGGGAATGGCGAGCAACTCAGAAAACTCACATATTAGAGTAACAAGGAAAGTCTCCGTGGAGAAACCCTGCTTGGGGCCTTTTGATTACCTATTGTTCTGTTGCTCTGAATGTCAGAAAGGTCTTTGCCTCAGGCCACCCCTTTGTGAAGCCTGAAGAAAACAGTTTTCAAATGGAAATGAATGGGCATCACCTGTGGCTCTTTGCTTCATTGCTTTGGAAATGGATGTATCTGAATCAGCCTCTTGGCCCTGTGTGAGCCTGTGGTTTAGATTTTCAGCACCTGATGAATCTAAAGAAAGATCCCATGTGGGCATCCAAAACCTAAATGGAAAAAAGATCAGTCATTGTGGATGAAGCCTCTCGCCTTCCTCTGTAAGATTCCTGACCTCCATCAAGTGAGAATAGGGATCATTTGTGTCAAATAAGTTCTTCAAAGGGCTGCAGAGGGGAGACAATAGGTGCTTGGGTTTTCTTATAACTCCAATTCACACTAAAAATCTATACCCCACAGTCAGTAGGCCTCAAATTTGAGAAGTGGAGTAGTATTAACGGCAGGCCTATTTGATCACTTCTGGTTCACACTAAGGTTGTCCAGGCCACCCTGACTTTAGGCAAATGAGGGACAAGGGAGATTATTTTTGACACTGTCTTGGGCTGTGCCCCTCATGGAAACCTCCAGCTAGAGGTTATGATTAGTGTCTATATAAAAAGATGAAGAGGGCCATGTGAGAGTGTTTTGGTTTTAATTGTCATCATTTGTGTGGCAATTTGAAGAGATGCCTGGGTCCACCTGGGCTTGAACTCTGTTGTGATTCCCCTTAGAGACTGAGTTGTGTAACTGACCTCAGAGAAGTATTGCCATGAATTGTGTTGGGATTTCAGGAGGCCACACATGAGATTCACCATTGGAATCTGAGATCTTGGTCCAGGGTGACTTTACACAGAGCACTGGGAATCTAAGCCAGGATATCACAAGATTTTATTCTGAAAGATTCCAGCCATAGTTAAAACACCAACAGGGAATCTTTAGATCACTTATAAGCAAATTAAAAAACAAAAATTTTTAACAAGAGTAAAAATACTTAGTTAATGTAATGCTACCCTGAATTTTTTGGGTGAGTTTTACTTTATATTCCCTGTTTGAGATCCTAGTAAACTTGAGAGAAAAAAAAAAAAGAAAAAAACAAAACTTTTGAACATAACTTTAAATGAAATAAAATCTGACCTACTGCTTTCGTAGTCATTCTCACATGTAGTAAGATGGGACACAGAGCCTTATCTCAGGTAAGACAGGGCTCTTTATAAATCTTAAGTGTTTTAGTTCTAAAGCTGATCTTCGTTTTTTAATATCCTTTTACAAAGTTTACATAAATTGTTTGAGGTCACATGAACATTAGCTAACACCATATAATATCACTTTTGAAACATGAATGAAAGAATGGCTGAATGTTTTTAACATTCAAATAGATTAGGCTCTCATTAATTTAAAAATACATTTAAATTGTTGCACAATGTAAAGTGTAACATAAAACTTTACATATCTTATTGATAACAGGTAAATAAATCCCCAATATATATTTTATTTACCATACAACTTCAGAACACCAGCTTGATATAATGCTCTTTTAATGTTTCTACCTTATCGAGTTGTATAACTGGAAGATATGAGCACATTAATAGCATCACAGTTACATTGATGTTTCTACATTAACCAAGTTTATCTTTTAAAGAAATGGCAGTACAGTGCTCTAAAATAACAGTTCTGTTTTAAACAGTTGTTTAATTTTTATGGTTGCTTGCTCTGGAAAAAATAAGATTTAATAAACACAATGTTATGAGTAATCTTATGTTTTAAGAAATTTTTGTCTCTTTAACACATGACTAATTTTTACAATCTTACACAGACTTTAGTAGAAAGTCTGTATAAGATTGTAAACATTTTATACAGATTTTGTACTAAAAATTGATAGACCTTAGTATATCAATCAGATATCAAACAAAAACACTCATGAATGAGTAAATCCAAATCAAATTTACTTTACTTTTTAATCAAAATATTAGACAAATGTATTGAACAGTGTAAACCATTTTTTGGTTGAAGGAAAAGTCCTAGAACAAAGTCATATAGACCTTTGGTAGACAATAATATTTTATTAGATTTTTGAACACCTAGAAAAACTTATAGGCATAAATTTGAAGACATTTATATTTATCTGTTTATCCAATCTAAATTGAAACATTTAAACCACGTGAATTAAAGATCTGTGGTCCACTTTTTAAAATTTGTTTTTATGAGCGCTTTTTTATATGAGTGCTCCTTATATATGTTAATTTGTGTATCATTTGAATGATATACGGACATATGTGTGTATATATATATATATATATATATATATATATATATATAGAGAGAGAGAGAGAGAGAGAGAGAGAGAGACATAAAACACATAACAAAAGTGTGCACACCTAATAATAGTGAAGGCCTTGTAGCTTTTCACAGGTGAAATCACCATTGCAATGTTTTTAAAACTCCACAGTTGGTCAAAGATAAAACTGATCAGAAAAACATTAACCTAGGTCTGTAGGATCAAAATCATAAACTCAAAAAAAAAAAAAAGAATCTAAGAAAAAATTATGAGTCCTAGAAAAAATGACTGGCGGGTAATTAGTAAATACCATACAATTTACCATTTTTTTCCCTTAGGCCTCAGATCAGTCTCCTACTGAGCTTACAGGAGACTTTCATTTGCATTTCAACAGAAGTCCTGGCTGAGGTCTGGAAGGAGCAGGAAAAAACTGCTATTCTGAGCAGACACCTCAGGCCTAAGGCATTTTAACCATAATTTTCTGGTTAGGATGTTGAAAATTATGCTACAAGTTTAAGATACAATTCACAAAATTTTATATCTTTACATCTTGTTTTGTCAACAGATATCATACTATGATTTACTATCCTTGTCCAAATTAATGCACTGGTAAACACAGTGACATTTTCCCAGGCTACCCAATTCAGAATTGGAGAAAAAAAGACTGCATGATTGGGAAGTTACTTGCCAACTTGGAAGTAGAGTTCTTTAGTTTTCCATCCTAAGTATTTAAGTTCTCTGGCATGAATTATCTGACATCAAAAACTAAACAATTACCTAAACCCGACTTTTAACTGCAATATTGTGCAATGCTTCAAAAAACGCATTCAGATACCAGATTTTTACAATAAAACATCATCATTTAGACACACATTCAGCTAAGATCATTCTCAAGAAACAATTTATAATATAAACACATTATTGCACATGTCTTAAAGTGCCAAAAACAAAGGCACAAGACAGACAGAAAGGAACTCCAGAATATGGCTGACAGACAGAAGCCTTTAAAACAGAGCAGATAAGAGAAAAATCTCCTGCACCAGTGGCACCACAGATGTCCCCACAAGGGGACCAGATGTTTTCACAGAGAAGCTACCTGAAATGTAAAATCAAGGGTCTCCATGGTGACTTTACTGCATTTAGTGTCCCCTTTTTATTTTTCTCTTTTAAAAGAAGACAGAGGTGTCATAATTCTTACATTGCAGGGAAGGAAGGAGGGAATTCCCTGAAGCAACAGGGCTTTGGCAGTTGCTGGGGTCCCTGAGTCCCTCCTTTTACTTACAGGATTAGCTCTTCTGTTTCGGGTCCACTCCAAGCATGCTCCATCTCCTAACATTTCAGTCGTCAGCTCTCAAAAAGTTCTGGGACGGGGCCGGGTATCAAAATTTGTAACTTAAAGTTCGGTTTCTGACCCTGAAGCAAATTAATGCTAATTTAATAATGAGGACAGGGTTTTGAGAAAAAGAAAATGGAGGTTTATTGCTTTGCTAACAAAGGAAAAACAAGGGGACTCTGCCAAAAGGTTGTGACTCTCATGATCTGGAGGGACAAGGGATTTTAAAGAGTTTCACTTGTTAACCTGGGGTATACTCAGTTCTTCGTTCCCCAGCAGTCATTGCCCTGTGCAGTGGGTGTGCTCCAGGCAGCCAGCTAGGGGCTTCTTTCTTCCTGCTTAACAAAGGTGGGTAAAGTTCATCACAGTTCCTTAAAACACAGTCGAAAGGGTGTCAGGCTTACTTGCTTTGTTACCCTTTTTCACGTCCAATATCCTTAAAATTTTACCACAGAAATCAAACAAAAAAACGCACAAAAAAAACAACAAAAAACATATAGACCACAGAACAAAACACAGAAAAACAGAATCCTGGTGCCGAAACAGAAAAACAGAGGAGCAATGCAACATCTTGCTAAAGCTCCAGGGTAGGAGCGTGTGTGTGCCCATCGGCACCTCTCTACCCTTCCAGAGGAATTTCCTACAGAACAGAACAGAGGACAGCATGATTCTCATTACTGTCCTGGACAGGAGTGTATGTGAGCCTCCCCAGGCCACCTCTCTGTCATCAGAAGAGATCTCCCTTAACCAGATATCATATGTTATAAAGGCGCCACTTACCTATGGAGGCCTCCTCCACCAGGGGCTTGATAATAGTTTTAGTGTGGTGGTTCACTGCAGTGCTCCCCAGACTGACGGCTCACTCCAAGGCCTTGGAACATCTCAAATTGTGCACCCCCTAGAGTGGTTCTCCAGCCCAGTGCCCTGGAGGGAAGGCCAGCTTCAGAATTTTCAGCAGTCTGGTTTTGTGATCTGCTCGGGCAGGGTCATCTCACTGGGGAACTCCAAAATTTTGGACTAGGATGCAAGAAAAGACCACTGACTCCAATTAAAATCAAATTAAGGCAAGCTTATTATTTCAACAGGCTGGGCTGCCTCTCCTTCCCAAAATGGCGGGAACAAGACAGCAACCCCACCTTTCCTACAGCCCAGCTATATAGCCCAGAAAGTTACACAAACGGGTGGTTACAGATAACAAAACTTTGAAAGCATCACACTAATGGTAGTTTACATTTTTTTTTTGCTGGCCCCAATATCAGAAATAATGAGGACCATTAGGGCCTCAGAGAGGGTTGTTGTCTGGCCAGGGAAGGCCAATATTTATGAGGTGTCACTAAAGTTTCAGAAAGTACTGTTATCTGGTCAGAGAGCCAGGTGTGGATGAGTTCAAGGCACGGGCAGGCGTTCCAAGCAGGTTCAGAATTTGCAGTAATTTAGAGTAAAGCCAAAATTATCTTTTCACGGCTTTGTGGCAAGATGGTTCCCAATTTTAATAAAAAAATCAGGTTGGGTCTATCAAGCCTCTCCCTTACTTTTGGAAACTCCTCTGCAAACTCCAATGTTGTGAACTCCCGAGCATTTTAATTCCAGATATGTATTCACAGAATTTCTAACTCTTCTATTCCAATTGTGTCTTTCTTGGGGCGAAGGTAATATCAAGTCATTGTTCTGGATGAGAGTGGAAATATTTTTGTGTAGCACATATTTGCATACACATTTAGGAGATCACTCCTCCTAAACACTGTTGGAACAGAAAATTCAAACTATGGGGGAGCTTCTTAGTTGAACAACATTATTCATGAATCCAAGTTCATTAAACAAATAGTTTTGGATCAGTGGACGATATATATTTCAAGATGAATTTCAATTGGCATATACTATTCTACATTTTAATTTCTGTGTGTGTTTTTTGTTTATAATGTTTTGCGATTTATATGGATTTAAAATCAAGTTTCCACAAGATTATTCTCAGAATATTCATCCACCTGAAATACATATTTGTTTCCTAGTACTGAAAACTAACTTCAGTAAATGGTGCATAAAAATCCTAATATTTCTACAGTAACTGACCCAGATTAATATCAATGCAAGTAGATTCCTAGGGGACATGATGTGTATTTTGATGTTCATTTTTATTCAACACTGCTACATTACTATTTCTGCAGCTTATGCACATCATACTGTATATATTTCATTCAAAAGTTCGCAAATTTATATGCATGTGTTTCACATTCAATCACTTCCTGCTTCAGAACACATGAATTCCTCCAGGTTTCTTGACTATTCTTTTCATGATACCTCTTTCCAAACACATTATTTTTGATTTCCATAATCACGTTTGAAGCAAAACTCACACACTTTTCAGGATAAAATATAACCCTAATATTACCATTATATGTATAAGTGGTTGGAATGAATGATTGCATATCAATATGAGATTTCTTTTATATTTTCAGATATCAATTCAATCCATTATTTAAAGTGGAACCAGTTATATTATTTATACACAGTATGGTCTATTCATGCATAATCTGCATATTCATAGACACAGGGTACACCTATTTGTACCCCAAATACTAAATTATACGTCTACAAAACATTGCTCCAGAAACGGTGGAAGAAATATTCATGTCACCTGATCTACACATACATTTTATCACAATAATATTCTGGACACAAAATGCAATGGTCACACTTATGATTTTAAAAAAGCCTAAATGGAAAGTGAACATGGATTACAAAAAAACATCCAAGTCCTGGTTACCTAATGCTCTCGAATTCAATCCTATTTGTGACAACATATTTGTTTCTTCCTAAGATTATATATTCAAACTCAACCCTGTTGAAAATGTCTAAACCAATTACACACTTTATACTTTTGCTGATTTCCTAATGTCTCTATTTATGTCTGCTTTCCTACATATTTTCCCCTGTTCATCATTGTGACTGACTCTTCACATGTGCTGACATTTACATTCACTCTCTACCCGAAACCCTATTTGTAAAGAACTTTTGGTCCAAATCCTATACTCACTCTTCTTTATAAACCTGCTGACTACCTTGGTAATCCTACGGACTATTCCTTTATGACTAGATGTTCTGTTTGTCATTCAATCATCCAAGGTACAAGATCCAATTTCATTGTATATTGACTTATCTGAGACATCTGTGCAGAATATAATTCAAAGCTAAGTATCCCACTCAAGGGCCCAAAGCCCTACTTGGCTTCAAATCTTCCCTAGATTTCTGTTATATTTTACCTATATATTCTTGTAAATATCACAGGTTTCCAATACCATTATTCATCCAGCAGAATGATTGCTAACCAAAATTGAACATATTATTAACCCTAACCATACACTGTTCCCTCAATCTAACTTTAGAGCAGTGCAGGGACAGAGTTGGTCTTACAAAAGAGGAATGTTGGGGATCTTCCACCTGCTGAGAATATCAAAGATCCATGCAGAAATGATCCCCGAAGAAGATGTAGACTGCTATGAAGGACCTGAGAGAGCAAAAGTTAGCTTCCATGGCAAACAACCTGGTCACTATGAAGGGATGTGTCTGAATAAGCCTCTCTCTTTTTAATATAGAGCAAATGGACCAAACCAGGCCTGTGTGGAGATCTTTTCCCCGGTACCAATGGTTGATATACCATTCTAACTTGTGAAAGTGTCACAGGAAGTAGGGGCAGCCTCCATCTCATGGGACCCTTGGAAGCAACTGTTAGGACAAAGTGGTTGCCAAGGCTGTGAGCTCATTCACTTCATGAAGGAAGTGACCTACCTCACTTTCTTGGTGATGGAACTCTCTGAACTTGGGATCCCTGAAAACAGGCAGCCAGAGTCAGGCCCAATAACAGTCACAGAAGTCTCACTTTTTGGATTTACCAAGGAGAGAGTCAATCTTTCTTGGTATCTACAGTTGTGAGGATGGCCAAATGCCAGGAAAGATCTGAATTGGGGTCTTTCCTGAGAAAGCAGGTATTGGCTCACCGCTGGCTCCTGACAACTTCACAGAGTGGGCCAAGGAGTCCAGATTTGAGAATAGAGAAACCATTTCGGGGGAACATAGTATGGCCCACAAGGCAGAGGACACTCTTGATAGTCACAGACCCTCTTGGGGGAAAAAGGTGCCTTTGTGGGAATGAGTGTGTGTATGTGGTTTTGTCTCATGCTCTGAGAATAGGTAGGAAAGGCGGTTTCTTTGGTTTAGAATGGACTGTTTCTAGTAAGTCATTTGACAAAGCAAGTGTTTCTATGTCTGTGTATCCAACTGTGTCCATGGTTGTAGACATTACAAAAGAAAATGCATCAATGGATGTGTCCTGTCTAGGAGAAAGCTTCCCCACATTCATCCTGCCCAATTTATGAAAGGACGGAGGCTTGCCTTATTGATGGGCAAGACCTGCTGTCTTCCTAAGTTTCTGTTTTCTTCTTGAATTCTGGCCACTCTCCAGAATAGACTCATGGTTTTGTGACCAAGATATGTAGCACCTCAAAGCTCTGTGACATGGCCGTGTACTGGATAGCTGAAGGGAATGGCGAGAATCTCAGGAAACTCAGATATCTGTGTGATCATGAAAGTCTCAGTGGAGAATCCCTGCTTTGGGCCTTTGCTTACCTATTGTTCTGTAGCACTGAATGTCAGGAAGGTCTTTGCCTAAGGCACCACTTTGTGAAACCTGAATAAAACAGTTTTCTAATGGAAATGAATGAGCATCACCTGTCTCTCTTTGAGTAATTGCTTTTGAAAGGGAGGTGTCTGAGCCAGTCTGTTGGCTGTGTGTGAGGCTGTGGCTTGCATTCTCAGCACCTGATGGATCTAAAGAAAGATGCCATGTGTGCATCCAAAACCAAAATGGCCAAAAGAGCAGTCATTGTGGATAAAATCTCTTGCCTTCCTCTGTAAGGTTCCTGATCTCTATGAAGTGAGAATAGGAATCCTTTGGGTCAAATGACTTCTTCAAAGCCCTGCGGAGGCTAGCCAATAGGTGCTTGGGTTTTCTCATGACCCCAATGCACATAAAGAATCTAAACCCCACAGTCAGTAGGCCTCAAATTGGAGAAGCTGAGCAGTATTAATGGTAGGCCTTTTTGATCACTTCTGGTTCACAGAAGGGGTGTCCAGGCCACTCTGACTTTATGGAAATGACGAGCAAGAGTGCGTATTTTGGACACTGTCTTGTCCTGCGCTCCTCATAGAAACCTCCAGCTAGAGGTTATGATGAGTGTCTATATGGAAGAAGATGAGAGCCATGTGGGACTATTTTGGTTTTAATTGTGGTCATTTGTGTGGCAGTTGGAAGAGATGACTGGGTCCACCTGGGTTTGAACTCTGGTGTGAATCCCCTTAGAGACTGAGTTCTGGAAGTGACCTCAGAGAAGTATTGCCATGAATCGAGTTGGGATTTTAGGAAGCCATGCATGAGAGTCGCCCTTATAAACTTAGATCAAGGTCCAGGGTGGCTTTCCACAGAGCACTGGGAATCTCAGCCAAATTATCCCATGATTTTATTCTTAAAGACTTGGCAGCCATACTTGAGAGTCAAAACACACATGGAACTCACATTTTAGACCTCAATAGGCCTGGCTTCATGTAACCTTTTGGCCACTCTATGGGAAGCGTTGCCTATGAAAGTTCTCCAGAGTTTCACTGAAATGAGCTTCCTCAACATTTAATGGTTCTTGAAAGCCACAGTGCCTCCCAACTACATCCTTGAAAAATGGCTAGATAAATACTTTGAAATTTTTGAAATTCCCATGACCAGGTGGCACTGGAGTATCTTTGGATGTCCTGCTGCTGATCATGAGTGTACCAGAGAGTGCCTTGATTGACTGGAATTTATAAAAATAATGTAGAACAGAGATGGTAGTAAGTTGGAGCCTGCTGAGTAGTGGGCCTAGAGCAGTGGTAGCCACGTGTGTGATAAAACATCTGTGGTGGGTCCATGTGATTAGCCCATTTGCTTCCAAATGGCTTGTGACTGACATGGTGCAGCCAGCAGACCCTTATTTGTAAAGGCATCTTTTTATTTGGAGAGCTTTCAAGGTAATGATCAGAATCAGGTTGATATGGTCAAGGGTGCAAGCTATGTGAGAAAGAAGCCTGGTTGTTTCATTCTCCTGCAGACCCTAACCCACCACACGTGACAGAACTCCCTCTAGCACTGTGTCCCAGTTGAACTTGTTGTTCAAAAAGCCCAGTGCAGCAGCAAGAACCAAAAGCCCCAGTGCAGCAGCAAGAACCACCACAAAAATTTGAGGAGGACCAAATGGCTTCACAGTCCACACGGGATGAAACTTAGCCTCCAGTGGCCACACTTTACCTACAAAGAGAGAATTCAGCACTGCTGCCTCAGGTTCATTTGAAAATAAGAATCCATGTTCTCCAGGTCATATAGATGCAGACCCAGCTTTGATGGTCTCACTACAAAAGAAGCTAAAACTCCTTAATACAACATATATTTCAAGTGCCCAGCTTCAGAGGCAGTTTCTCAAGAAGTCTTTAGGCCAGCAGAGCTCAATGTTTGTGGAGTGTTTACCATGTCCCTTACTTTTGGAAACTGCTCTACCACCTCCAAGGTTGTGAACTCCTGAGTATATTCCATTCCAGATTTGCATTCACAGATTTTCTAACTCTTCTCCTCTAATTGTGTCTTACCTGGGGTGAAGGTAATGTCAAGGCATTGTTGTGGATGAGAGTGGGAAGATTTTTGTGTAGCACATATTTGCATACACATTGGATTCATTTTCCAATTTCCCATTAAAAATACTGAATCCCTGACACGAACCCATACCCTACTAGACTCTGACTACTAATCCTAATATGATAGAGAAAAATAACCCAAACAGAATAGAAATACAAGCAGTACAGAGAAGGCATGGTGTATAGTTGGACTTGCCTTTTGCATTATGTAGGGTAGGTGTTATAAATCTAGATAATTTTTAATTGAAATAGTTATCCATGTGTTTTTAAAGTTAACAAATATGTGAATTTCTATCTCCCTTTCTCTGTAGCCTATTCAGCAAATGTATTTTTATATGCACATATAGAATCCTAGCTGGTATCACATGTACATACTTGTTTGGAGGCTGACGTGGCAGATAAAAATTATGAGAAGAGATAACTCCTCGTAAATGCTGTTGGATCTTAAAATTCAACCTTTGGGTGATCTTCCTAGTTGAACAACATTATTCATAAATCCATGTTCAGTAAAATTAATATTTTTGGATCAGTGGACGATATATATTTCACCATGAATTTCGATTGGCATATATACTGCTACTCTTTAATGTCTGTGTGTGTTTTGTGTTTGTGTGTGTGTATATATATATATATATATATATATATATATATATATATATATACAATCTCCAGATTTTTTAAAATATAAAATATATGTGTCTTATTATACACTCCCTAAATACATTCATATTCATGTATGTGGATTTATAATCAAATTTTTACAAGATTATTCTCAGAAATATTCATCCCCCTGAAACACATATTTGTTTACTAGTACTGAAAACTAACTTCAATGAAAGGTGCATACAAATCCTAATATTTCTGCAGTAACTTACCCAGGTTAATATCAATGCAAGTAGATTCCTATGGGACATGATGTGTATTTTGACATTCATTTTTATTCAACACTGGTACAGTACTATTTTTTTCAGTTTATGCACATCAAAGGATAAATGTTTCATCCAAAATTTCAAAATTTAAAACTTTTGATTCACTTTCAATCACTTCCTGCTTCAGAACACATGTATTCCTCCATGTTTCTTCACTGGTCTTTCATGAGACTTCTTTGCAAACACATTATTTCCGATTTGCATAATCAATTTTGAAGCCAAACTCACACACTCTTCATGATCAACCGTAACACTAATATTACCATTAGATGTACAACTGGTTGTAATGAATGTATGTATGCCAATATCAATATAAGATTTCCTGTATATTTTCAGATATCAATTTATTCCAATTCCAATTTCTAATGTTGGGTCCAGTTATATTATTTATTCACAGTTTGGTCTATTCATTCATCATCTCTATATTCATCAAAACAGGGTACACCTATTTTTTTCCCCAATACTAATTTATAGGTTGTAAAAATATTGCTCCCCATAATGGTGGAAGAAATACTCATATCACCTGATCTACATATACATTTTTATCACAGTAATATTCTGGACACAAATGTAAAGGTAACACTTATGATTGTACCAAAACCTAAATTGAACGTGAATATATATTACTAAAACCATCCATGTCCAGGTCGCCTAATGCTCTCAAATTTCAATCCTATTGGTGACTACATATTTGTTTCTTCTAATATCATATATTCAACCTCAACCCTGTTGAAAATGTCTAATCCTGTTACTCACTTTATACTTTGCCTGATTTCCTAATGTCTCTATTTTATATCTGCTTTCCTACATATTTTCCCCAGTTCATCATTGTGACTGACTCTTCATATGTGCTGATATTTTCATTCAGTCTCTAAACGAAACCCTATTGCTAAAGAACTATATTTCCAACTCAAAGACTCACTCTTCAACCTAAACCTACTATTTTCCTAATCCTACTGACTATCCCTTTTTGACTGGATGTTCTCTTCGACATTCAGGCATCTGAGGTACTAGGTTTTATTCCATTGTATGTAGATTTACCTGCGACCACATTGCAGAATGTAATTCAAAGCTAAATATCATAATCAAGGGCCCAATGCCCTTCCTGGCTTCAAATTTTACCTAGATTTCTCTTTTCATACTTATATTTCAAATACATATTCTTATAAATATTTCAGGTTCCCAATACCATTATTCATCCAGCAGAATGATTCCTAACACAAATAAAACATGTTGTTAACCCTAACCATACACTGTTCCCTCAATCTAAATTTACAGAGGGAAGGGACAGAGTTGGTCTTACAGTAAAGAAATGTAGGGGGTCTTCCACCTACTGAGACCCTCAAAGTTCCATGCTGAAATGATCACTGGAGAATATATACGCAGCTATGAAGGACCTGAGAGAGCAAAAGTCATGTTCAATGGCAAACAACCTGGTCAGGATGAAGGTTTCTGTCTGAATCAGCCTCTCTATTCTTAATGTAGAGAAGATGGACCAAACCGGCCTGTGTGGGTAGCTGTTCCCGGGTGCCTATGGTTGATATAAGATTCTAACTTGTGAAAGTGTCACAGGAATTAGGGACAGCCTCCTTTTCATGTGGGACTTGGAAGCCACTGGTTGGACAAAGTGATTGCCAAGGCAGTGACCTCATTCAGTTCCTGAAGGAAGTGACCTCACATCACTTCCTTAGTGAAGGAAATCTCAGAACTTGAGATTCATGAAGCCAGGCACCCAGAGTCAGTCCCAGTCCCAGTCCCAGTGGTCTCACTTGTTTGGATTTACCAAGGACAGAGTAAGTCTTTCTTGGTACCTATTGATGTGAGGATTGCAAAATGCCAGTAAAGCTCTGAAGAGGGGCCTTTCCTGAGAAAGCAGGTAGTGGCTCACCTCTGGGTCCTGACACCTTCACAGAGTTGGCCAAGGAGACCAGATCTGAGACATTTCAGGCCATTTAGGGGGAAAATAATATGGCCCACCAGTCAGAGGACACTCCGGATAGTAACAGACCTTCTTGGGGAAAGGAGCTGCCTTTGTGGGTGTTGGTTTGTGGTTTTGTCTCATTTTCTGAGAATAGGTAGGCAAGGCGCTTTATGTGCTGTGGAATGAACTGTTTATTGTAAGTCATTTGACAAGGCGAGTGTTTCTATGTCTGTTTACCTCACTGTGTCCGTGGTTGTACTCATTAGAAAAAAAGAATGCATCAATGGATGTGTCCTGTCTAGTAGAAAGCTTCCCAGAATTCATCCTGCCCAATTAATGAATGGAGTTCAGATTGCCTTATCAATGGGTAACACCTGCAATCTTCCTAAGTTACAGTTTTCTTCCAGAATTCTGGCCCCTCTCCAGAATAGTCTCATGGTTTTGTCTCTAAGGTATGTACCACCTCCAAGCTCTGTGACATGGCCATGTACTGGATAGCTCAAGTGAATTGTGAGCATCTCAGAAAAATCAGAAATATGTGTGACCACTAAATCTCAGTGGAGAAACCCTGCTTTGGGCCTTTTTTTTTTAATTAATTTTTATTGTAGGTTGTTCAAAACATTACATAGTTCTTGATATATCATATTTCACACTTTGATTCAAGTGGGATATGCACTCCTTTTGCTTACCTATTATTCTGTTGCTATGAATGTCACGAAGTTCTTTGCCTCGGGCCACCAATTTGTGAAGCCTGAAGAAAACAGTTTTCAAATGGAAATGAATGGGCATCACCTAGGGCTCTTTGCTTAATTGCTTTGGAAAGGGGTGTGTCTGAATCAGCCTCTTGGCCCTGTGTGAGGCTGTGGCTTAGATTCTCAGCACCTGATGGATCTAAAGAAAGATCCCATGGATGCATACAGAACCAAAATAGCCAAAAGAGCTGTCATTGTGGATGAAGACTCTCGCCTTCCTTTCAAAGGTTCCTGACATCTATCAAGTGAGAATAGGGATCCTTTGGGTCAAGTGAGTTATTCAAAGCCCTGCAGAGGCTAGCCCATACGTGCTTGGGTGTTCTCATTACTCCAATTCACATAAAGAATCTAAACCCCACAGTCAGTAGGCCTCAAATTGGAGAAGCCAAGCAGTATTAATGGCAGACCTATTTGATCACTCCTCGTTCACAGTCAGGGTTTCCAGGCCACACTGATTTTAGGCAAATCGGGGGAAAGGTAGGTTATTTTGGACATTGTCTTGGTCTGTGTCCCTCATGGAAAACTCCATCCAGAGGTTATGATGAGGGTCTACATGGAAGAAGATAAGGGCCATGTGGGAGAATTTTGTTTTGAATTGTGGTAAGTTGTGTGGCAGTTGGAAGAGATGCCTGGGTTTACCTGGGCTTTAACTCTGGTGTGATTCCCCTTAGAGTCTGAGTTCTGGAACTGACCTCAGAGAAGCATTGTCATCAATTGTGTTTGAATTTTACTAGGCCATGCATGAGAGTTGCCCTTGGAACCTGAGATCTAGGCCCAGAGTGGCTTTCCACAGAGCACTGGGAATCTCAGCCAGGATATCACATGATTTTATTCTGAAAGACTTTGCAGCCACAGTTGAGTCAAAACACGCATGGACCTCACATTTTAGACCTCAATGGGCCTGGCTTCATGTGACCTTTTGGCTACTCTTTGGGAAGCCTTGCCTGTGAGTGTTCTCTAGAGCTTTCATTGAAATGAGCTTCCTCAACATTTAATGGTTCCTGAATGAATTGAAACCCCCAGAGCCTCCAACTTCATCCTTGACAAATGGCTTGATAAATACCATGAAATTTTTGAAATTCCCATGACCAGGTGGCACTGGAGAACTTTTGGATGTCCTGTTGCTGATGATGAGTGTACCAGACAGTGCCTTGATTTACTGGGTTTCATGAAATTTGTGTAGAACAGTGATGCCAGTAAGTTGGATCCTGCTCATTAGTGGGCCTAGAGCAGTGGTGTGAAGGTGTGTGATAAAACATGTGTGGTGGTGACATGTGGATCTGCCATTGGCTTCCCAAAGGCTTGTGACTGACATGGTACAGCCAGCAGACCCTTCTATGCAAAGGTGTTTTTTATATAGAGAGGTTTCAGGGCAATGTTCAGAATCAGGTTGCTATGGAAATGGGGGCAACTTATGTGGAATTGAATCCTGGTTGGTGCATTCTCATGCAGACCGTGACCCTCCACACGGGACAGAACTCTCTCCAGCACTGTGTCCCAGTTTAGCTCCTTGTATTTCATGAAGCAAATACCAAACTCCCAGTGCACCTGTGAGAAACACCACGAAAATTGGAGAATGACCAAATGGCTTCACAGTCCACACGTGGAGACACTTACAACCCAGTGACCATAGTTAAACTACAAAGAGAGTATTCAGCATGGCTGCCTCATGTTCATTGGAAAATTAGAAACAATATCCTCCAGGTCACATTGTTGCACACCCAGATTTGATGGTCTCCCAACAAAGGAAGCTAAAGCTCCTAACAACAACATATATTTTTAAGTGCCCAACCTCAGAGGAAGTTTCTCAAGAAGTCTTTACACCAGCAGAGCTCCATGTTTGAGAAATGTTTACCCTGTCCCTTACTTTTGAAAACTCCTCTACCACCTCAGAGGTTGTGAACTCCTGAGCATTTTTCATTCCTGATATATATTCACAGATTTTCTAACTTTTCTCCTCTAATTGTGTCTTACTCGGAACAAAGGCAATGTCAAGGCAATGTTCTGGATGAGAGTGTGAACATTTTTTTGTAGCACATATTTACATACACATTGCATTCATTTTACAATTTTCCATTCAAAATACTGAATCTCTGACATGAACCCATACCCTACTAGACTCTGACTACTACTCCTAATATGATGGAGAAAAATAACACAAACAGAATAGGAATACAAGCAGTTAGGAGAAATCATAGTGTATAGTTGTACTTGTATTTTGCATGATTAATGGTAGGTGTTATAAATCTAGTCAATATTTAATTTAAATAGTTCTCCATGTGTTTTTAAGGTTAACAAATATGTGAATTCCTGTCTCCCTTTCTCTGTATCCTATTTAGCACATGTACTTTTAAATGCACATATAGAATCATACCTGGTATCACATGTACATTTTTGTGAGGTGGCTGATTTGGCAAATACAATTTGTGAGAAGTGATCACTCCTCTTAAACGCTGTTGGAACTGAAAATTCAACCTATAGGTGAGCTTCCTAGTTGAACAACATTATACATAAATCCATGTTCAATTAAAGAAATATTTTTGCATCTGTGGATGATATATATATCATGATAAATTTCGATTGGCATATATATTGCTAATTTAATGTCTGTGTGTGTGTGTGTATTTTGTGTGTGTGTGTGTGTGTGTGTGTGTGTGTGTATATATATATATATATATATATATATATATATATATATATATATATATATATATGTATATATACTCTCCAGAAATATATGTGTCTTATATACACTCTCTAAATTCATTCATGTTCATGTATATGGATTTATAATCAACTTTTCACAAGATTTTTCACAGAAATATTCATCCACCTGAAATACATATTTGTTTCCAGTACTTAAAACTAACTTCAGTTTATTTTGCATACAAATACTATTATTTTTACAGTAACTGACCCAGTTTAACATCAATGCAAGTAGATTCCAGTGGGACATGATGTGTATTTTGAAGGTCATTTTTATTCAGCACTGGTACAATACTATTTCTTCAATTTATGCACATGATAGGATATATATTCCATCCACAAGTTAGCAAACTTATAGGCAGTTGTTTCACTTTCATCACTTCCTGCTTCAGAACACATAAATTCCTCTAGGTTTCTTGACTGGGCTTTTCATGAGACTTCTTTCCAAACACATTATTTTTAATTTCCATGATCACTTTTGAAGCAAAACTCACACACTCTTCATGATAAACCATAATCCTAATATTACCATTAGATGTATTAGTGGTTGAAATGAATGTATGTATATCAATATAAGATTTCCTGTATATTTTCAGATATCAATGGAATCCATTATTTAAATTTGGAACCCATTGTATTATTTATTCACATTATGGTGTATTCATGCATTATCTCTATATTCAGAGTCACAGGATACACCTATTTGTACCCCCAATACTAATTTATACATCTTCAAAATATTGCTCCCAGAAATGGTGGAAGAAATACTCACGTCACCTTATCTACATATACATTTTATCACAGTAATATTCTGGACACAAAAAGCAAAGATGACACTTATTATTTTACCAATGTAAAGGTCAGGCGAGTGTCAGAGGAAGAGACTACCAGAGACTGTCTCATGCAACAGCCAAGGATTTATGGGGGTCCAGCATGCTTGGGTCAGAGCTCCCTTGAATAGAGCACAGAGTCCTGAGAACAGCTTAAGCAGAGCTTATATACTTTCCTTGGAGAGGGCAGATAGGAAAGTTTATTGATGGGTCAGGGCGAGTGGGCGGTTTGCGTCCAAATGGGTGAGGAAGTACATTCTGCAGTTTTGCAGTTGGGTACAGCACTTTCAGGGAACTAGATTAGCAAACAGTTCTCAAGACATCAACAGTGTTTTGTTAAGCATACCGAAAAACTGGAAGTGACAAGTACCTATTTTATTAACCTTTCATTCCCCACTTCTTCTTTTGATTACTTTTAATCATAAAAATGATCATTGGGGTGTCACATTTTATGTTTACTAGTGTGGTATATTGTTTTCTGATTACCATAAGTTTAACTTGTCCAATTTGAGCATGGAGAAAGGAAACTACACGGTTGATCAAACAGGGTCCTACAATTACCAATAATATGAGGATTATTAATGGACCGGCCAGGGCTGATGAAAATGTAGTTAATGAGGGGGCTTTGTGAACCAAGACTCAAACCACCTTTTTTGGGCCTCTCTCTCTTGTTGATGCTCTTCAAGGCATCTTCTTAATTTAATCATAGATTCTTTTACAACTCCAGTATGGTCGGCATAAAAACAACATTCTTCCCTCAATGCAGGACGAAGGCCCCTTCTCTCATGAAGAGGAGGTCCAACCCTCGACTGTTCTGTAAAATAACTTCAGAGAGAGAGGTTAAAGATTCGTGTAAAGCTGTGAAGGAGGTTTTTAATATCTTTAAGTTTTGGTCTATTACTGCTTCTAATTGGGTCATTTGTTGTGTCCCATGGACCAGGGCAGTGGTTCCTGTGCCCACCCCTGCAGCAACTCCTATTCATAATAGGATGACTAAAGTGAGGGATACAGGTTCCTGGCAGAACCGGGTTGTTTGCCTCCCTATTTGATATTTAAATGTACCTGCGTCATGATAGAGCACTCTGGAAAACATCTGCACCATTACATAATTAATCACATCTGTTGACCATTTTATGAAAACATAAACAATGTTTAAGTGTATAGAATTGTACTGCTGTAGAGATGGACAAGGCAAGGTACCTAAGATAGCACAGAAGACAGGAAACAGTCTTATT
The DNA here is from genome assembly GCF_048772815.1 of Callospermophilus lateralis. Taxonomy (NCBI): domain Eukaryota; kingdom Metazoa; phylum Chordata; class Mammalia; order Rodentia; family Sciuridae; genus Callospermophilus; species Callospermophilus lateralis. Next base: position 285,968 of record NW_027514294.1, read on the forward strand.
TGGTTGCATCCGGATTTAGAGGGCATTGCTTCTGTTGTAATCAATTAATCCCTGAACCCAAAGTTTAGGTTGTTTCAGAATTTTGTACCCAGCATGTAAGGGAAGGGGCTCAGAAGTTCACAGTCTGCAGAAGTTCACAAAAAGCAGTTTTTGTTTCTGTTTTTTTTTCCTCTGTTCTGGGAAAGTTAACTTCTTAAGGACACCTGGGAGGGGGAGAGCTTTTTTCTTCTTTTTTTTCTTTTCCTCCCTGCCAGCTGTTACCATGGAGCCCAGTTGGTAACTTCTATATCTTAGAAATGTAGCCATCTGTATGAAGCCCCAGCTCTAGGGCAGAGGCCTTCTTCATATATTTTGTTAAAAACTACTAAGGGGGTGTCTAGCTTAGGAGTGCTGATTTTTCCAGCCAGTGGCCAAGTAGAACAGAGCAACACGAATAGAGGAAGTTTATCTACATTGAACTCTTTTATAGGAACTGTGTTGCTGAAAGGCTTAAAGTCAGCCATGGTGAAGACTTCTGGAGAAGGTCATTTAAGACTTTTCTGTGGGCCTGATACAGAGGGGAAGACAGGGAAGGCAGGGGATGAGAGCAGCTCCGTGGATCTGAGGATGAGGAAAAAGAGATATAAAAGAATTATGGGAAAGGGGTTTGGGATTTTCCTGGCAACAAAACTTGAGCAGTAGAACAGGTAGAGCAGAGGGGAAGACGGGAGTGAGTATCCCAAAAAGCCTGTGAGGGACTTTAAATTCTTAGTAACCTGTTTTCAGTGATGACAAAGCAACTTTAAAGGCCATTTTAATTACATCTTTGATAGGCGTCTGAGGGCACTCCTTAGCTGGTTTGAGCTTTGGGTTAGCTGGTAAGAGGACCTGGTGGGACCCGGTGTGGGCACTGACAGGAGGAGAGAGGAGTGAGTGGGTGGAAGGGTACCTCAGTACCTGCAAGCTCAGCAAGGGGCAATGGTCTGAGAACCGACGGAAATTTGGGTTTTTGATCTAGTTACTGGAGCTGAGAAATCAGGTTGCTGATGTGGGAGTGACAGCAGAGAGTCTGGGGCAGAAGGCTGCGGGTGAGTATCTATTGGAGAAGCATAGTTCAGGATTTGAGCATAGGAGGGAAAAGGCCTACACGTAGGGGAATTTCCTTCCACACTTTTGAGCACTTGTCGAAGTTGAAAAGGTCACGCAAAATTTGAGGATCTAGAGACCCTTCTGGTGGCCATCGGTTTTTGTTATCTAACTGGTAATATGGCCAATGCTGTGTACTAAATTTGATGGGGAGTTTTGCTTCCACCAGGTAGCCCCTGTATCCTCACATCCCCATTATTTACAGAAGAAGTTGGCTTTTCCCCCACACAGTCGTGGCTGTTTTTGGCTTTGGTAGTCCGCCAGGCAAACATAGTAATCTAGGCTAGCCAACCTGCATCTGGCTCGCGTGTCCCTACATCCATAATGTTTGTTTCCATTATCTATTGTATGGAAAGTATTTAATGGAATTTTTGGGGATCCTCTTCATCAGGGATTTCCCAATAGGAAAGACGTATAGCCAGCTGACAAATTTCTTGGTGGAGAGATGGCCACCAGGTCCCTAAGTGGGCTGTATGTGCGATAGACCATACTTCTTGTCTAGTAGGATTTGTGATCAGCCATCGCTGCTGAACGGGTTGATGAGGGTTAGGACTACTGGTGACCAATTGGAGAGTCTATAGTCTTATTCACATGGCGAATATACAATTTGAAAATGTTACCAGTCTTTTTCATTTTTCAGCCAGATTCTGGACAGGGCACAGGCTTGAGATGAGAATTAGGAACCAGGAAGTGATTCCGTCTAACTTTAGCACTGTAGGTGTTATAAGTAGCACCTGGTATGGTCCTGTCCAGCCGGGTTCCAGGGATGACACCTGATGTTGTCTTATGTAGACAAAGTCTCTTACTTGATATAGATGTGGAGTACCCTCTTCAGCAGGTTGGTAGGCAGTGGCCAGCTGTTTCCACAGGTATTGCTGAGTTCCTTCCAGAACTTTAAGTCTGTCAAGCAAGGTGGTGTGGAAGGGATCGTTAGATCTTTGAGTTAGGGTTAGGTCCCTTACTGGAGATGGGGCCCCATAGAGAATTTCATAGGGGGTGAGGTTACACAAAGAAACAGAGGGAGTATTTCTTGCATGAAATAGTGCATAAGGCAGGAGCATAGTCCAATCTTTTATGCTACTCTTTAAGCTTAATTCCGTTTAGGTCTCTTTAATGGTTCTATTTAATTTTTTTACCTGTCCTGAACTCTGGGGTCTATAAGCACAATGGAACTTCCAATTAATCCCCAGGGTCCTGGCTAACCCCTGAGTTACCTGGGCCATGAACGCTGGTCCATTATCAGACCCTATTACCTTAGGCAGGCCGTACCTTGGAAAAATATCTTTCAGGATCTTCTTGACCACCATTTGCGCCTTTTTTTTTTTGGTGGGGGGAGGCTTCAATCCATCCTGAAATATATTTACAAAGAGTAGGAGATATTTAAGTCCATACCATGCTTGCTTAATTTCAGTAAAGTCCACTTCCCAGAATTGTCCTGGTCTGGTTCCTCGTAGGTGCTTTCCTGCAGGAAAGTTGGAAGGGTAAGCATTAACCTATTGACAGACCCGACAGGCTTTTTTTTACCTGTTCAGTTATTTCCTTTCACTCTGAGTCGGTTAGTGGAAAACTCTGTTCTTGATCCTTCAGGAATGCCTGCAATTTCTTTGAACCAAGGTGAGTGAACTGATGTACATTTTTAACGTAGTGTAGGGCTTTCTGAAATTTCAGGCTTTGCTCAGTGAAGTTGAGGAGTACAGTGTCAGTGTCCTTAGATATTATCAAAAGCTTGCTGGATCTCAGGGGTCCATTAGAATTGGGCATCTCCCTTTAACAGCGGGTGTAAATGAGAAGTTAAGGACCCAAACACAGGAATCCTTAACCTGCAAAACCCAGCAGTCCCAAGAAACTCTCTGTGTTGTCTGCTGTTAGATGGGGGTGGTTTCTGCACAACCGTTTGATTTCTGGGCTCAGTGAGCCATCGTTTACTGCCCCTAAAGGAATAGCCCAGGAAGATTACTTCTTGCTGGCAAATTTGGGCCTTTTAGGAAGAAGCTCTATACCCGAGTTGAGGAAGCTCACATAATACTGCTTGGGTCCCAGATTCACAGATATCCTTGGTGTTGGGTGCCAGTAGCAGGTCATCCACGTATTGAAGCTGGGTGACTTCGGGGTGCGTAGTTCTGAAGCTGTTGAGATCTCTTTGGAGGGCTTCATCAAAGAGAGTGGGGGAGTTTTTCAACCATTTTGGGGAGTCTAGTCCAAGTTAGTTGACCACACGTTCCAGTTTCTGGGTCTACCCACTAGCAAGCAAACAGCAACTGACTATATTTATGCAGAGGCAAGCAAAAGAAAGCATTTTTAAGTCCAGAACAGTATACCATTTCCTCTCAGGGTTCAGAGTGATAAGCAGATTGTACGGATTAGGTACACTGGGGTGAATGTCCTACACTCTGTTGTAGGTCTCTCTTATGTCTTTAATGGGGGATAGTCCCCGGCTCCTGGCTTTTTATACTGGTAGCGGGGGAGTGTTTTAGGATGATTGACAAGGCCTTAGGACCCTAAGGCCAGATATTTCTGAATATGGGGCCTTATCCCATCTTTAGCTTTTTTGCTCAGAGGATATTTTTTGACATTGATTGGGGAGGCTGAGGTTTTGAACTCCACTGTTTTTGGAGGTTGTTTCATGGCTAGTCCTAACCCAGCAGTTTTTTTCCAGGCATCTGGGTAATCTGTTATCCATTTCTGGGGTAGCTTGCCTGTTTGATCAGTCTTGGGGGGTGTGAAGAGTTGCTGTTCATCTTCTACTGACATATTTAAAGCCGTGAATATAGGAGTTTATACTAAAGGATTTAGAAATATCATTTTGGGGCCTTCATGGTTAAAAGTCATTTTGGCCCGGAGCTTGGTGAGCAGATCTCTGCCCATCAATGGGGCCAGGCATTCTGGGATTATTAGGAAGGAGTGATGGATTTTTCCTTTCCTCATGTCCATGGTTTTCTTAGTTGTCTAATTCCCATATTTACTGGTGTTAGCACTTTGAACTAGAGAGCTTTTATTTGATAGAGGGCCCAGTGGGGCCTTAAGGACTAAGTATACTGCCCCTGTATCCACTTCAAAGTTTACTGGGGTCCCCTCCACATCAAAAGTTACCCTGGGTTTATTGGGAGTCTAGCAATCTGGGGCTTAGTGCTCACTTGAATAGAGCAGAGAGCAATGAGAACAGCTTAAGCAGAGCTTATATACTTTCCTTGAAGAGGGCAGGGAGGGAAGCTTATTGATGGGTCAGGGCGAGTGGGCGGTTTGCGTGCAAACAGGTGAGGGTGTACATTCTCTGTTTGGCAGTCGGGGACAGCACATTCTGGGAAAAAAATTAGCAAACAGTCCTCAAGGTTTCAACAGTGTTTTGTTAAGCATACAGAAAAACAGGAAGTGACAAGTACCTATCTTATTAACCTTTCACCAAATCCTAAATGGAAAGTGAGCATGGATTTCTAAAAACATCCATTTCCAGGTTGCTTAATGCTCGCAAATCAATCCTATTGGTGACTACATATTTGTTGCTTTCTAAGATTATATATTCAACCTCAACCCTGTTGAAAATGACTAATACTAACCCTCACTTTATGCTTTTCCTGATTTCCTAATGTCTCCATTGATATCTGCTTTCATACATATTTTCCTGAGTTCATCATTGTGACTGACTCTTTACATGTGCTGAAATTTACATTCACTCTCTATCCGAAACCCTATTGCTACAGAACTTTTGTTCGAAATCCTATACTCACTCTTTTTTCTATACCTACCAACTATCTTCCTAATCCTACCGACTATCCCTTTTTGACTGGAAATTCTCTTTGACAATCAATCATCCAAGGTACAAGGTCCTATGCCATTGTATATCAATTTATCTGAGACATCTGTGCAGAATATAATTCAAAGCTAAGTATCCCAATCAACAGCCCAATGCCCTTCTTGGATTCAAACCTTATCTAGATTTCTGTTTTCATACTTATATTTCACCTATATATTCTCGTAAATATCGCGAGTTCCCAATACCATTGTTCATTCCTCAGTATGATTTCTAACCTAAATCAAACCTGTTATTACTCTAACCATACACTGTACCCTCAAACTAACTGTACAGAAGAGCCGGGAGAGAGTTTGTCTTACAATACAGTAATGTAGGGGCTCTTCCACCTGCTGAGAACATCAAAGGTACAAGCAGAAATGATACCCTGGAGAAGTTGCAGGCAGCTATGAAGGACCTAATAGAGCAAAAGTCATCTTCCATGACAAACAACCTGGTCAGTATTAAGGGATGTGTCTGAATCAGCCTCTCCTTTCTTAATGTAGAGAAGATTGATCAAACCATGCCTGTGTGGAGAGCTGTTCCCAGGTGCCTATGGTTGATATACCATTCTAACTTGTGAAAGTGTCACAGGAAGTAGTGGCAGCCTCCATCTCATGGGAACCTTGGATGAATCTGGTAGGACAAAGTGGTTGCCAAGGCAGTGACCTCATTCAGTTCCTGAAGGAAGTGACCTCACCTCACTTTCCTGGTGATGGAAATCTCTGAATTTGGGATCCAGGAAGCCAGGCACCGAGAGCCAGTCCAAGTCCCAATCCCAGTGGTCTCACTTGTTTGGATTTACCAAGGACAGAGTCAGTCTTCCTTGGTACCTACTGATATGAGGATTGCCAAATGCCTGAAGAGCTCTGAAGAGGGGCCTTTACTGAGAAAGCAGGTAGTGGTTCACCGCTGGCTGTTGACAACTTCACAGAGTTGGCCAAGGAGACCAGATCTGAGACAGTACAGGCCATTTTAGGGGAACATAGTATGGCCCACTATTCAGAGGACACTCCGGATAGTCACAGACCTACTTGAGTTAAGGAGGTGCCTTTGTGGGTGTGGGTGTGAGTTTGTGGTTTTGTCTCATGTTCTGAGAATAGGTAGGAAAGGCTGTTGTTTTGATTGGAGTGGACTGTTTCTAGAAAGTCGTTTGACTAGGCGAGTGCTTCTATGTCTGTGTATCCCACTCTGTCCATGGTTGTAGACATTCGAAAAGAGAATGTATCAATGTATGTGTCCTGTCTAGTGGAAAACTTTCCAGCATTCATCAGGCCTAGTTGATGAATGGACTGTGGCTTTCCTTATGGATGGGCAACACCTACTAACTTCCTAAGTTCCTGTTTTCTTCCTGAATTCTGGCCACTCTCCAGAATAGCCTCATAGTTTTGTGTCCAAGATACATACCACCCCCAAGCTCTGTGACATGGCCATGTACTTGATAGCTATAGGAAATGGGAACATCTTAGAAAACTCAGACATCATTGTGACCAGTAAACGCTCAGTGAAGAACCCATATTTTGGTTCATTTGCTTACCTATTGTTCTGTTGCCCTGAATGTCAGGAAGGTCTTTGCCTCAGGCCACCCCTTTGTGAAGCCTGAATAAAACAGTTTTAAAATGGAAATAAATGGGAATAACTTGTGGTTCTTTGCTTTGGAAAGGGATGTGTTTGAATCAGCCTCCTAGCCCTGTATGAGGTTGTGGCTTAAATTTTCAGCACATGATGGATCTAAAGATAGATACCATGTGTGCAATCAAAACCATAATGGCAAAAATTCAGTAATTGTGGATGAGTCTCTTGCCTTCCTCTGTTAGGTACCTGACCTCTATCAAGTGAGACAGGGATCCTTTTGGTCAAATGAGTTTTTCATAGTCCTGCAGAGGTGCTTGTGTTTTCTCGTGACTCCAAATCACATAAAAAAATCTATACCTGAGAGTCAATAGTGCTCAAATTGGAGAAGCAGAGCAGTATTAACGGCAGGCCTATTTGATCACTTCTGGTTCACAGGAAGGGTGTCCAGGCCACCCTGACTTTAGGCAAATGAGGGGCAAGGGAGAATATTTTGGACACTGTCTTGGGATGCGTCCCGCATGGAAACCTCCAGCCAGAGTTTATGATGAGTGTCTATATTTAACAAGATGAGGGCCATGTGGGAGTGTTTTGGTTTTAATTGTGGTCATTCGTGTGGCGGTTGGAAGAGATGACTGGATCCAAATGGGCTTGAACTATGGTGTCATTCCCCTTAGAGACTGAGTTCTGGAACTTACCTCAGAGAAATATTGCCATGAATTGTGTTGGGATTTAGGAGGCCACGCATGAGAGTCACCCTTGGAAACTGAGATCTAGGCCCAGTGTCGCTTTCCACAGAGCACTGGGAATCTCAGGAGGATATCACACAATTTTATTCTGAAAAACTTGTCAGACATATTTGATAGTCAAAACACACATGGACCTCAATTGTAGACCTCAATGGGCCTTGCTTCATGTGACCTTTTGGCCACTCTTTGGGAAGCCTTTCCTGTGACAGTTCTCCAGAGCTTTCATTGAAATGAGCTTCCTCACCATTTAATAATTTCTGAATGAATTGAAACCCACAGTGTCTCCAACTTCATCCTTGAAAATTGGCTAGATAAATACCATGAAATTTTTGAAATTTCCTTGACCAGGTGGCACTGGAGAACATTTGGATGTCCAGTTGCTGATCATGAGTGTACCAGACAGTGTGTTGATTGACTGGTTTTCATGAAAATGGTGTAGAAAAGAGATGCCAGTCATTTGAAGCCTGTTGAGTAATGGGCCCAGAGCGGGGGTGAGCAAGTGTGTGATAAAACATCTGTGGTGGGGTCATGTGGATCTGCCATTGGCTTCCAAATGGCTTGAGACTGACATGGTGCAGCCAGCAGATCCTGTATGTAAAGACATCTGGTTATATAGAGAGGTTTCAGGGCAATGTTCAAAATCAGGTTTCTATGGTCAAGGGAGCAACCTATGTGGTATACAAGCCCTGTTGGTGCATTCTCCTGCAGACCCTGACCCACCACACATGAAAGAACTTCCTCCAGCCCTTTGTCCCAGTTGAACTCCTTGTATTTCATGAAGCAAATACCAAACTCCGAGTGCAGTATCAAGAAACGTTTTGAAAAGTGGAGGATGACCTAATGGCTTAGCAGTCTACATGGGGAGACACTTAGACCCAGTGTCCATAGTTTACCTACAAAGAGAGAAATCAACACTGCTGCTTCATGTTCATTGGAGAATTATAAACCATGTCCTCCAGGTCACAGATGTGCAGACCAAGCTTTGATTGTCTCACTAGAAAGGAAGCTAAAGCTCCTGACAACAACATATATTTCAAGTGCCCAACCTAGAGGCAGTTTCTCCAGAAGTCTTTAGGCTGGTAAATCTCCATGTTTGTGGAGATTTTACACTTTCCCTTACTTTTGGAAACTCCTCTACCAACTCCAAGGTTGTGAACTCCTGAACATTTTTCATTTCAGATATGCATTAAAAGATTGTCTAACTCTTCTCCTCTAAATGTGTCTTACTTGGGGTGAAGGTAATGTCAAGGCATTGTTCTGAATGAGAGTGGGAAAATTTTTGTGTAGCACACATTTGCATACACATTGATTCATTTTACAATTTTCCATTTGAAATACTGAATTCTTGACACTATCTCATACCCTACTAGACTCTGACTACTAATCCTAATATGATGGAGAAAAATACCCAAACAGAATGAAAATACAAGCAGTTTACAGCAGGCATGGTGTATTGTTGGACTTCCTTTTTGCATGATAGAGGGTAGGTATTCTAAATCTACTCAATTTTTAATTGAAATAGTCCTCCATGTGTTTTTAATGTTAACACATATGTAAATTCCTGTCTTCCTTTCTATGTAGCCTATTCAGCACATGTATTTTTATATGCAAATATAGAATCCTACGTGGTCTCACACGTACATTTTTTTGAGTTGGCTGACTGGGCAGAAACAAGTTGTTAGAAGAGATCTCGTAAACGCTGGTGGAACTGAAAATTAAAACTATGGGTGAGCTTCCCAGTAGAACAATTTATACATAAATCCATGTTCAGTAAAATAAATATATTTTCATCTGTGGATGATATATATTACTGATAAATTACGTTTGGCATATATATTGATACTTTTTAATGTATTTTTGTGTTTTTCTGTATATATATATATATATATATATATATATATATATATATATATATACACACACACACACTCTCCAGATTTTATAAAATATGAAATATATGTCTCTTATATACACTCCATCAATTCATTCATGTTCATGTATGTGGATTTATAATCAACTTTTCACAAGATTATTCTCAGAAATATTCATCTACCTGAAATACATATTTGTTTCCCAGTATGAGAACTAACTTCAATCAATGGTGCTTACAAATCCTAATATTTTTACAGTAACAGACCCAGTTTAACATCAATGCAAGTAGATTCCTATGGGACTTAATGTCTATTTTGACCTTTATTTTAATTCAACACTGGTACATTAGTATTTCTTCAGTTTTTGCACATCATAGGACATATATTTCATCCACAAGTTAGCAAAATTAATAAGAATTTGTTTCACTTCCTGCTTCAGAACACATGAATTCTTCCATGTTACTTGACTGGTCTTTTCATGAGACTTCTTTCCAAACACATTATTTTCGATTTCCATAATCAATTTTGAAGCTAAACTCACACACTCTTCATGATAAACTATAACATTAATATTACCATTAGATGTAAAACTGGTTGGAATGAATGTATGCATATCAATATAAAATTTCCTGTATATTTTCACATTTCAATTCAATCCATTATTTAAAGTTGGAACCAGTTATGTTATTTATTCACTGTATGGTCTATTAATGCATTATCTCTATATTCATAAACACAGTGTACACCTATTTGTCCCCCCATTACTAATTTGTACCTCTTCAAAATATTGCTCCCAGAAATGGTGGAAGAAATACTGATGTCACCTTATCTACATATACATTTTATCACAGTAATATTCTGGACACAAAAAGCAAAGGTCAAACTCATGATTGTATCAAAGCCTAAATGGAAAGTGAGCATGGATTACCAAAAACAACCATGTCCTGGTTACCTAATGCTCTCAAATGTCAATCCTATTGATGACTACATATTTGTTTCTTCCTAAGATTATATATTCAACCTCAAGCCTGTTGGAAATGTCTAATTCTATCACTCACTTTACACTTTGCCTGATTTCCTAATATCTCTATTGATATCTGCTTTCCTACATATTTTCCCAAGTTCATCATTGTGACTCATACTTCACATATGCTGACATTTACATTCACTCTCTACCCGAAACTCTATTGCTAAAGAACTTTTGGTCCAAATCCTATACTCACTCTTCTTTATAAACCTACTGACTATCTTACTAATCCTACTGACTATCACTTTTTAACTCGATGTTCTCTTCAACAATCAATCATTCAAGGTAAAAGGTCCTATGCAATTTTATATCAATTCATCTGAGACACATGTGCAGAACATAATTCAAACCTAAGTATCCCACTCAAGGGCCCAATGCCCTTCTGGCTTCATATCTTACCTACATTTCTGTTTTCATACTTATATTTCACCTATATATTCTTGTATATATCACAGGTTCCCAATACCATTATTCATCCGGCAGAGAGATTCCTAACCCAAATCGAACATGTTATTAACCCTAAATATACACTGTTACCTCAATCTAACTTTACAGAAGAGGAGGGACAGAGTTTCTCTTTAAATACCGGAATGTAGGGAATCTTCCACCTGCTGAGAACATCAAAGGTCCATGTAGAAATAATCCCTGGAGAAGATGTAGGCAGCTGTGAAGTTCCCGAGAGAGCAAAAGTCATCTTCCATGGCAAACAACCTGGTGAGGATGAAGGGATGTGTCTGTATCAGCCTCTATCAACTTAATGTAGAGAAGATAGACCAAACCAGGCCTGTGTGAAGAGGTGTTCCCAGGTGCCTATGGTTGATATACCATTCTAACTTTTGAAAGTGTTACAGAAAGTAGGAACAGCCTCCATCTCATGGGCCCTTAGAAGTAACTATTTGGACAAAGTTGTTGCCAAAGCAGTGACCTCATTCAGTTTCTGAAGGAAGTGACCTCACCTCACTTCCTTTGTGATGGAACTCTCTGAACTTGGGATCCAGGAAGAATGGCACCCAGAGCCAGTCGCAGTCCCAGGCCCAGTGGTCTCACTTGCTTCAATTTACCAAGGACAGAGTCAGTCTTTCTTAGTGCCTACAGATGTGAGGATGTTCAAATGCCAGAAAAGCTCTGAAGAGGGGCCTTTCCTGAGAAAGCAGGTAGTGGCTCACCCATGGCTAATGACAACTTCACAGAATTGGCCAAGGAGACCAGATTTGAGACAGGACAGGCCATTTGGGGGGAATATAGTATGGCCCACCATTCAGAGGACACTCTGGGTAATCACAGAACTACTTGGAGCAAAGGTGGTGCCTTTGTGGGTGTGGGTGTATGTTCATGGTCTTGTCTCATGTTCTGAGAATAGGTAGGAAAGACTGTTTGTTTGGATTGGCGTGGACTGTTTCTAGTTAGTCGTTTTGCAATGCAAGTGCTTCTATGTCTGTGTATCCCACTGTGTCCGTGGTTGTAGACATTAGAAATAAGAATGCATCAAAGGATGTGTCCTGTCTAGTAGAAAGCTTCCCAGCATTCATCTTGCCCAATTTATAAATGGACTGTGGCTTTTGTTATCAAAGGGCAACACCTGATATCTTCATAAGTTTCTGTTTTCTTTCTGAATTCTGGACACTCTGCAGAATAGCTTCATGGTTTTGTGTCCAAGATATTTACCACCTAAAAGCTCTGTTATATGGCCATGTAGTGGGTAGCTAGTGTGACCAGGAAAGTCTCAGTGGAGAAACCCTGATTTGGGCTTTTTGCTTACCTATTGTTCTGTTGCCCTGAATATCAGGAAGGTATTTACCACAGGCCAATTCTTTGTGAAGCCTGAAGAAAAAAGTTTTCAAATGGAAATGAATGGACATCACCTGTAGCTCTTTGCTTAATTGCTTTGGAAATGGATTTGTCTGAAACAGCCTCTTGGCCCTGTGTGAGGCTGTGGTTAGATTCTCAGCACCTGATGGATCCCATGTGTTCATCCAAAACCAAAATGATCAAAAGAGCAGTCATTGCGGATGAAGTCTCTTGCCTTCCTCTGTAAGGTTCCTGACCTCCATCAAGTGAGAAGAGGGATTCTTTGGGTCAAATGCATTCTTTAAAGCCAAGGAGAGGCAAGCCCAAAGGTGCTTGCATTTTCTCATGCTTCCAATTCACATAAAGAATCTAAACCCCACAGTCAGTCGTCCTCAAATTGGAGAAGCAGAGCAGTATTAACGGCACACTATTTGATCACTCCAGGTTCACAGGAAGGTGTTCAGGCCACCCCGACTTTAGGCAAATGAGGGGCAAGGGAGCTAACTTTGGACACTATCTTGTTCTGCATCCCTCATGGAAACCTCCAGCCAGAGTTTATAATGAGTATCTATATGGAAGAAGATGAGGGCCTTGTGGGAGTGTTTGGGTTTTAATTTTGGAAGTTTGTGTGGCGGTTGAAAAAGATGACTGGCTCCACCTGGTCTTGAACTCTGGTGTGATTCCCTTTAGAGACTGAGTTCTGGAACTGACCTCAGAGAATTATTGCCATGAGTTGTGTTGGGATTTTAGGAGGCCATGAATGACAGTCGCCCTTTGAAACTGAGATCTGTGCCCAGAAAGGCTTTCCACAAGGCACGAGGAATCTCAGCCAGAATATCACATGATTTTATTCTGAAAGACTTGGCAGCCATAGTTGAGAGGCAAAACACACATGATCTCACATTGCAGACCTCAATGGGCCTGGCTTCATGTGACCTTTTGGCAACCCTTTGGGAAGCCTTGCCTGTGAGTGTTCTCCAGAGCTTTCATTGAAATGAGCTTCCTCAACATTTAAAGGTTCCTGAGTGAATTGAAAATCATAGTGCCTCCAACTTCATCCTTGAAAAATGGCTAGAGAAATACCATGGAATTTTTGAAATTTTCATGACCAGGTGGCACTGGAGAACTTTTTGATGTCCAGTTGCTGATCATGAGTATACCAGACAGTGCCTTGATTGACTGCGTTTCTTAAAAATGGTGTAGAACAGAGATGCCAGTAAGTTGGAGCCTGCTGAGTAGTGGGCCTAGAACAGTGGTGGGCAGGTGTGTGATAAAACATCTGTGTTGGGGCCATGTAGATCTGCCATTGGCTTCCAAATGGCTTGTAACTGACATGGTGCAGCAAGCAGACCCTTATATGTAAAGGCATCTTGTTATATGGAGAGGTTTCAGGGCAATGTTCAGAATCAGGATGCTATGGTCAAGGGGTCAAACTATGTGAAATAGAAGCCTGACTGGTGCATTCTCCTGCAGACCCTGAGGCACCACATGTGACAGAACTCCCTCCAGCACTCTGACCAAGTTGAACTCCTTGTATTGTGAAGCAAATAACAAACTCCCAGTGCTCTACTAAGAAAAGTAGAGCATGATCAATTAGCTTCACAGTCCACACAGATTGACCCTTAGACTCCAGTTGCCACAGTTTACCTACAAAGTGAGAATTCAGCACTGCTGCCTCATGTTCATTGGAAAATAAGATACCATGTCCCCCAGGTCACATAGATGCAGACCAGTTTTGATGCTCTCACTATAGAGGAAGCTAAAGCTTCGGACCACAACATACATTTTAAGTGCCCAAACTCAGAGGCAGTTTCTCAATATGTCTTTAGGCCTGCAGAGCTCCATGTTTGTGGAGTGTTTACCCTGTTCCTTACTTTTGGAAACTCATCTACCACCTCCAAGCTTGTGAACACCGAGAATATTCCATTCCAGATATGTATTCACAGATTTTCTAACTCTTCTCCTCTAATTGTGTCTTATTAGGGGAGAAGGTAATGTCAAGGCATTGTTCTGAATGAGAGTGGGAAGATTTTTGTATCACACATATTTGCAAACACAATGGGTTTATTTTCCTATTTTCTATTCGAAATACTGAATCTCTGACACTAATCCAT